>NC_056737.1:1323446919-1323581919 GCF_019279795.1 Protopterus annectens | reverse complement strand
CACACTGAGGAGTGCAACACCCCACTTATACTGCACTACAGTATTAGAAATCAAACTACCTGGTGTGGGATTAGAACCCACAGCTTTCTGCAACAAAGGTGAGTGTGCTACCAGTTGAACCACGGACACTGCTGTTAGAACTGAACCTGAAATACAAGGTTATGTGCAGTGATACTATCACTACATCACATTCACTGTGTGATACTAATTGTCCCTCTCTACCACAGTATTGTACAACAGGGTGCAGACCCCTGCTTCACTTATGCATCTTGCACAGGGTGGCAGAGTACAGAACCATTTAATATATGTCTGCACTATGTAAAATGGAATTCTTTATGAATCCCACCCACTGAATTTATAATAATAATGCTAGCATGACAGCAGATAAATTAGAAGTGGCACTTCTGAGGCAGGCTGGATAGATGCAAATAAATGTGAACGATTTCAGCAACAACAGTTTAGACATAGTTTACCATAAGGCTACAAGCAGTTGTAGCTTAAACCGTAAAGTGTAATGAATTTCAGACATATAACAAAATATCACAGGCAGGCTTTGCCAGGCAGTTTCAAACAGAATTTACTACACACATGATGCTTGTTTCAGTGATGTTCTATCCACTTAAGCTAAAACTCACTAATTCACTTTGGAGAATAACAGAAAAAGTTTCTCATGTTGACAACAGGTGTGGAAACTGTTCAGTACCATAATATGTGCCCATACTTGAGTCAGTTCCTACAGCAGACAAGTTCTCAGTGACTTAATTTTAATTATAAATCTTATTAACCAAGTCAACTCAAGTATGCCAGGCGGCATAATGGTTAAGACCTTTCTCTCTACAACGCAGAAGGTTCAAGGCTTGATTCTGACTTCTGGCCAATGCCTGTATGGAGGTTGCATATTCTCTTTTTGTCTCGGTGGGGTTTCTGCCACCTTCCAAAAAATGCTGAGTGTTTACAGCTCAGACTCACATGAGAATGAAGTTGTAGGCAGCAGCACAGACTCTAGATGGTGCCCTATAAGGGGAAGAGTTGTATAGACCAACCATTTTAGGCATCATCTGTGATGTGCATTATTTCACATATAGGAGAACATGGATGACAGACTGTGTGTTGTCTCAGAACTAGCCACTCAGTCATGTTAAAAACTGGCTCTAGGTGAATCGGTCATGTTGACTAATGTTGCCAAAAATGAAAATGAGCATTTGCCAGTAATAAGTGAGTTGAGGACCTGGCTTACTCTGACCTATGCTAGGGACCCATGCTAATGGTGGGAGGGGTGTATGTGTCTCTACTGGCCAGTGTGTGTGTCACCATAAAACCCAACAGACCTGTGTCAATAAACAGTCAGCCAGTGTCCAGTTGCCCAGCTTAGTTTACCTGGGATAGCTCTGTAGACCAAAAGCTATACATAAAACCAATCAACATGCTAAACATTAACTTAGAATTGCTACTGTCATTGTAGGTTCACTGACAGGATGCTGCTAGCAAGTGGATGACGTGATGGTAAGGAGGAGGCTGGACATCCTATGTATCCAGGAGACAAGATACAGGGGCAGTGCAGCAAAGCCACTTGGCTTGGGATCCAGAATCTACTAATCAGAAGGAAGACAGACTAGAGATGGTGCAGAATTGTGGTGAGGGAGATGCTTCAGTAGACAACAAGGGATGCATCAGAACAAGTAACACACTCATGGCAATCAGACTCCAGTGTAAGGATAGGGCAGTATTCATTATCTCAACCTATGCCCCATAGCAGGGTTGAGATAGTGAGGGAAATAGTGCATTCAGGGAGTTACAGAACATACTATTTAGTTATTTATTTATTTTTTATTTTGACACTTTATTTAAATAAAGCAAGACAACTTGAATTGGTGTTGATAACAGATAACCTGAATGCACAAACCTCGGCTTGCCGAACAGGATATGATGACTGACCAAGTCCACATGGGTGGAGTAACAGGAATAAAGAAGAAAAGGTCATGCTAGACTTCTGTCTGGTAAATGGTGTGATGGTGGCCAACACATGGTTCAGCAAGGACAGTCACAAGATCACATACAAGTGTGGTCAACATGCAACTCAGGTAGCCATCTTTTAGTAAAGAAAGGGCACTGAGTTAGAATCAGAGATGGCAAAGTCATCTCCAGTGAAACAGTCCAGAGTATAAACTACTGGCTGCTACAATCAGCTGCAAGCAGTGGTCAGAGAGGGCTCTAGGACTCTAAGGTCTACAGCGACTAGGATGAAGATGTGGAAGATCACTGGAGAAAAAAGCACAAGGGTTCATGGAATTACTTAAGGCTCTAGCACCTCAGGAAGATGAATAAATACGTGGAGTTAAAGAAGAATGGCAGCACCTCAAAACAGCATGTGTGAGGACTACAGAACAGATGTGAAGCACTGTGGTGGTGGTGCTGCGGTAGCGTTGTCACCTCACAGTAAGACGTCCTGTTCGATTCCCAGCTAGAGCATCTTCTGTGTGCAGACATGCATGAATGGGCGTACCTTCGTTGAAGGTTGTGCATCAGGGCTGGCAACTCGGCACGTAAAAATCTACTGCCAATCATTAGCGGACTGGAGTTCCGCTGTGGTGACCCCTAACCAGGAAAAGCCGAAAGACACAACAACAACAGAACAGATGTGAATCAGAGACAGGTATGGAAATAAAGTGCATAAGGAAAAATGGTGGTGAAATGCAGAAGTCCAAGAAGTCATCAAAAGAAAGAAAAAAAGGTGAGCAGAAAAATGCAGGAGATGAAAAAGCTGGACCAGAAGGAATACTGGTTAGCTAACAAAGAGGCTAAGGGAGGAGTTACAATAGTAAAGAAGAAGGCATCAGAGGGATTCTACCAACTTCATAATGTTACTTGGTAGGTGGCAGAAAGAATCCGTATCTGGTTGCAAGACAAAAGACAGAAAAATGGAGACAGTCAAGCAGTGCTCATAAGGGATGCCAGCAACAACCTGGTCACCAGCCCACAAGACATCAAAGGCAGATGAAAATGTACTTCCAGCAGCTTCTGAATGAAGAAAACCCCACAAAAGCTGTACTGTCCTAGACAAAGCCTATGATAAAAAAGGGAGTCCACCCTAGAAGCAAAAGTAAGAACAGCACTAAGGAAAATGAAGTCAGGGAAAGCAACAAGCCCAGATGACGTCATAGCACATATGATCAAGATATTGTGTAAGACAGGGAAGAAAAAGCTCCTAAAGGTACACATAGCAGTATGGAGAGAAAGGCATATTCCAGATGACTGGAGAATAAGCATACTCGTGCCAGTGTACAAGAACAAAGGGGATATCGACAACTGTGGGCAGTACAGAGGCATAATACTTCTGTCACATTGCATGAAAGTTTTGGAGGGGTGTTTGATAAACAGATACACAGAGTAGTAGAATGTAAGATGGGAGATGAGCAATTCAGATTCAGATCAAGATGTGGAACAACTGACCCAATGTTTGCAATGAGACAGATAGTTGAGAAGAAGCAATAGATGGGGAAATAGTCCAAACAGGCATTCCTAGACTCGAAGAAAGTATATACTGATTTGACCAGTCCTGCAATAGTTCAATGTCACAGAAACCCTGGTAGAATTAGTGAAGGCTACATACAAGGACCCAAGATCCAAGTATAAACAATGTTCACACTAATTAAGGGGTTCTCAGTGAGAGTTGGTGTGCATCAGGGTTCAGCTCTGAGCCCACTGCTGTTCATAGTGATGATGGACTACATTAGCAAAAAGGTCAGAGGGGCAGATCAGCAAAGTCTCTGTATGCAGACAATGTGGCATTATAGGCAGACTCTGCGCAAGTACTTTAACTAAGGATGTGAGAATGGAATACAAAATTGAAGACATATGAGATGAAACTGATTACAGCTGTAAATGTCAGCAAATGGGTGAAAATAGAAGACGTTGAGAATTCAGATAGAAGGGTATATAGTGGAACAGGTTAATAACTTCAGGTATCTGGGAGGGATGGGTGAGGAGAAGAAAAGTCCAAATGAGAAGGTCAAAGTTAGACTCAAGAGAGGCTGCAGCCAACTGGCATAGTGTATCAAGAGTAGTGTATGACAGAAGGATGAAAAGAAGATGAAACTTAAGGTGTAAGAAACATTTCTGCAACCAATACTACTGCGTGGAATAGAAATCTGTCCATTAAAGGCAAAGCAGTTGAGGAAGCTAGAGGTGATGGAGTTGAAGTGCCCAAGATGGATGGCATGATGTATACTCTGGGGCATACAAAGAAATGTGGACATCAGAGCAGAATCCAGAATAGCTCCAGTTGCAGAGAAAGTCAAAAAGAACAACATTTAGTAGTTCAGGCACATGTGCAGAAAAGCAGAAGACAATCTGGTAAAGAATATTTGAGACAGACAGGAAGAAGGCAAGAGGAAGTGAGGGCATCCAATAAAGGGATGGATGGATTGTGTGAGAAAAGACCTGCAACAGTCAGGCATGACTGTCAAAGAAGGTAAGCGTGGCATTGAATTGAAAGAGATGGTGACAGTTGACACGACACCCCAACCCCATGTAGGAAATGGGGAAAGGAAGTTGATGATGATGATGATGATTTATTATCCAAGTCAACTCAATAGATCATTAGGATCATTTCTCAGGAAAAGCTTAGGAATGCAAAGTAACAGACATGATGTCTGTATTAATAATAAGAAACTGCAGCTCTGATGTAGGTATGTAATTAACAGTAACAAATACTGCCCTATTTAGAATGAACTTGGTTATATATATTTTAGAGCACAGTATATAATACCTTAAATGACATCTAAATGGAGGATAATGAGCAGTGAATTGTGTAAGGGAGTGGGAACTATTCTGACAGATTAATGTGAAACGACAGGGGTCTGATGGACAACTGTACAAAAACAAGCAATTGTGAGAGCTGAGTTGGTATTGCATGGAGGAAAGCCTCTTCTTTCCAAGGTGCAATGACCTTGGAACTAATTATTAAGTAAAAGGGTTGTCGACATTGAGGAGGTGTGGGGGCTTTGTCTCCAGTGCAACCAAATGTCATATGAGATTAAATTAATGTTATAGTATAGCTTAGAAAAGACATCATAGATTCAGTTGGTTGAGTCAGTGAAGGTGGCTGGGAATGTCATCCAAGATTAAAGATGGAGTACTGAGTAGTACACTGTTATCAGCTAGACACATAACAGCCAAATGTGAACTATAAATAAATATTGACAGGCATAATGGCTGTACTGGAGAGTTAAAGTTACAAGTATATAAACTTTTAACCAGAATACAGGATTCTCATTCAATGCCATCATTTTGACAGTATCAAGTGCCATTGTTTTGATGCAGGTGGCCTGGACTGGTAAAATAGCAGAGGAACTGGCCAGTCATTTGTACCATCTGTCTGTTGCAGCAATGGTCTGGCACTGCTAGAAATGAATGCATAATGTTTGGCAGAACAATTCACTGACTGTTGTGTAAGAAATCAAGTATGCATGTAGGAAGAAAGCAAAAGACAATGAAAAGGAAGCAGAAATGAAAGGGTAGAAACTGTTCAGGGTAACAGTAATGTCAGATATGCTAGTATTGATTGTCAATGGATTTAACTTTTATGATTTCATTGATGGTGCTAACTGATGTTTAATTCATCGACCTAATAAACATTAATAAAATATAGTAAAAAGTAGTATGAGGTAAGCTTCACCTCCACACTCTTTATTATTTATATTAACAATGTGTCTGTGAATATTAAAAGGATATATGATTTCTGACAGTAGATAGAGTGGCAATGATGAATACATTTACAGTTAAAAGTAGTTGAGTGAATGATTAATGTTCTCTAATAGCAAATTAATGTGAAAAAAACTTACAAGTGACAAAAATAATGAAAAAACAGCAGAAAGCAGGAAATTTGAGAAACTTCAGAAGGTGAAATAGATGGGCTTTATATGTACATAGTGTCATAGTTATATACTAAGCTTGGCTAACGACTACCAGGGCCTTTATAAGCCAAGCCATTCAACCCAACCCAATTGTGTCCCAGTGTAGCATAGAAGTTTTTTAGGAAGGGCCACATTAGTTAGGAAGTTTCTAGAGGTTATGTGGGGGGTATATGAGGTAGAGCATTACTGCCTGCCTCTGTCTATCAGAGACATGAGGGTCAGACCCAGCATCAATTTCCGATTTTCCATCCATTGGTCAAGGTTATGCTTAAATAGGGTTAGGAATGGACTCTGTTTCATATGGATGGGGAGCCTGTTCCAGAGCATGGGGACCCTCTGAGACACCTATGTCTCACCAATATGTCTTATTTATGGCACAAACAAAATTTAAATCCTTGGATCTAGTGATTCTGATGTTATTCATTTTGCAGATATGCAGAAGGTCCATCAGAGCTGGACCTGAGGATGCCATATATGCCAAGCATAGAATGCCTCTCAGTAACCTCTAGGAGACCATTAAAGAGATATGACTTTAAGGTGATTCATACAAGGCAATGTGTTTATACCCTGGATTCTCCTGGTAAGAAACCTTTCTGGGCATTCCAACTATAGTAAATGTCTGGTCAGGTACATGCAGACGGGACAGTATACTCAATGATGGGTCAGATAAGGGCCAAATAAAGTGGCACTATGACCTCCTTGGACCTAGAGGCCATGTCTTTATTTATAAGTTGGGCAACACTGAATGCTTTCCTTATTACCTTGGCCATATGTTGATCATAGACCAGATTACTGTCTACATATGTTCCCAGCTCCCTGACTACCAGGTCAACTTTGGGGTGTCTTATCAATGGAGTAATTAGCCTGTGTGGCAGTTTTCCCAAAAGGCATTCTTATGCATTTCTTAGCATGAAGTTTTAATGTGTGACTTTAGCACCAGTCTTTTGTCTGTATTAGACAGTCTTGTAAGATGTTTGTATCATGGGGGAATCTATGATAGTTCCTAATTTACAGTCATCTGTGAACTTGGTCAGCCAAAGGCACTTGACATTAGCCTTTACCTCTTAAAAGTAGATCCAAGTAGAAGCTGTCCCAGGACAGAGCCTTCAGGTACCCCATGGGTGACTGGTCTCTTAGTGGAGGTGGTATCACCAGTCCTGACTTCCTGAGTCCTATCTGTGAGCCAGCTGGCAATTCAGTAAGTTCTGTAAGCATTTATGCCCAGTTCAATGAAACTGTCAACTATACTTGAGTGGAGTACTATATCAAATGCCCTAGCCAGGTCCAGGTAGGTGGTATGCACTATTTCCCCCTCATCCATTGCGTTGGTGACCTTCTCAAAGAAGTCCACCAAGTTTAGTAAATATGACCTTCCCTTGACAAAGGAAGTGGAATAACCATTGCAGTCCTCCATTCTTGTGGTACACAGCCTGCTTTGAGTCTATAGTTGAAAAGTGACTCAATTGGTGCTAATTGGTTATGTTTCAAGCTGTTTAGGACACATCCTGAGATCTTGTCAGGGCCCATTGAGGCTGTTTTTTTGCCTTTAGTGGTCCAGCTCCCTGTTAATAATTTAGGGGATTATGCTAGTAGGTATTTCATTGGGGAGTAGGGGGTTTAAGTCTCCATGTCACTCTGCTCAGTGAAGGTGGCACCATTGATCACCTGTATGGCACAGTGATGTGTCCTACTTTTGAGGTTTTGAACATAGCTGTAGAAGGCCTTATAGTCTCCTTTTGCCTGTGAGGCTATCTTAACCTCATAATTGGCCTTGTTGGGCTTAATTAGTCCTCTTAGTTTCCTGTTTAGTTTAATTAGAGAGCTCCTATCATTACGGGAGTTGCTCCTTCTGATTTTAGCATGGCTTTTTCCTTTTGTTACATACCCTATTAAGGTTAAGATTCCAACAGTATGGTTTATTTTAGAGTTTGTTTTGGGCTTACTTCTTGTAGGTGCAGCAGCCTTTATACAGCTTTTGCATGATTGTACAGGGTCTCAGTGAAAAATTCTACTTAGGTTGCTGTGAACTTGGGGTTGGGAGGTGCATTGAATTTTGACAAGCTATCACTTCAAAGGCTGCAGTTTGCTTTGGAATAGTTCCTGTTACTGGGTTTTCTGGAATTATGAAGTTGATTTTTATTTCAAAGGTGACAGCTTTGTGGTCTGACCTCACCACTGAGGACATGACACTGGGTGGCGGTGGAGGTGGGGGGCTTGTAGCTCTCCCCCATATTGGTAAGTGCCAGGTTCAGTATGCTTGAACATCTGGTGGGTGTGTACACTATCTGGTCAAGGGTATATATTATGTCAAGATGTAATATATAAATGATGCTGAAATAGTACACAACTGATAAGTGTTACAAAGTAAGCTAAAAATACAGCAGTGCATTTTTAAGAATAAACGCATGGTACTATAACAATAATCTAAGAAATCCTTAAAAGCAGTTATCAAATCATTTGCTTCAAGACTGAATAGCTGCAAATATAGCTACAATCAGCAGCACTCCTCTGTATTAATAAATTATTATTAATTTATTAAATACTTACAGCTACAATCCTATTTTTTACGGGACACAATATGAAGTGCAGATTGTTGTAAAGTGGAAACAGGTTAGCTTGGAAAAAACATTGCTATGGAATTCTTTGTCAAGAATGTTTTCAGAAAATGAGTCTTGACAAACATTACTCAATGAAGACACTTCTAGAAAAAAAATCAGAAATGTCAAATAGAGATATTCTATCTGGAGGAAAAGCTTTCTATACTCCAAGGTGCAAAAGATTTCTGAGCCCCCAAACAGTTTATTATAACTAACTCACAGGTCTCTGCTTCTGGGGGGTAAGTGTAAATTACCGGCTGTGGCAGTTTCAGGGAATCATAATTCAGCGAACGACATTTAAGTGAGTGTCACTCAGGACATAGTCCTTCAATGAAACTTAAGTGACAGTAAACATAATTATGAGCTGTACGCTATACATTACAAACATTCTAACTGCAATTTTGTTACTCATATTTTAGTTATGGCAAGAATAATAACAGTGTTCATGTGTTCTTTTGACTGTAGGATAATAGACCCAATATACAATGTTGTTGATGAATTTACTTAGACATTTCTTTATTTTACTTGGTTTTATTTATTTATTTAGGTATGTATGTATGTATATATGGAATCATGTGTCCATTCTTACACATTTAGGGAGATTCTGGATTTATTAAATTGGGTCATACAGAAGCCATACATATTAAAAGCTTTCAACTGGAAGACTATAAGCCTTGCCTGTAATGTTGGATGTTGATTTACATTATCAATAACCACCAATGACCCATACCTGTATATTATTACTCTTAGCAAAATACTCACAAAAGTTAAACCTTAAATGTGTCCATAAGTTTGTATACTTACTAGACAGATCATCTAGGAATATAATCTCTTTAATGGTATATTGTCTCTAAATTCTCTGAGAACTACACTTTGTTTTTCAAGTTGCTTTTTTATATTTGAAGTGTGTAGATATCTGATTACATTCACGTAATAAGAAAGAATAAGTGCCTACTGCACCACTGCTATGTTGCAGTCTTTATATATTAATTAGTCCCTTTTTATACTTCAAATATTCCTCAGAACTGTATTCATTTTCCCTGAATGCTGTCTGTATACTACATGTACATTTATTTATTTTTATTTATTTATTTTACATTTGTTTACCGGGCTAGTCCAACTGGATATATGTCCATTTTCAGTGGAGGCCCGGGGAGAAAAGCTCCGCTATAAACTACTAAAACAAGTTAAGCTTATACAAAAAGAAATTAAAATAATGCAAAATTAAAAGGATATAAAAACAGTATTTATGAAACGTAACATATCCAACTGCAAGTTATAAAAGCATCAGAGTACACAATGCGGCTTGGTGTAGAGCAAAATAATGAGTATTAACTAGAAAACTGTATTTCAGAAATAAAATAGAAATAAAAAATTGAGATATGTATTTATTTGAAGAGGAATTACAAGAGGGTAGAAATTGAGAACTAGAAATAAGGGGATAAAGGAATCAGAGGGCAAGTAAGACAAAAGTTCAACTAGGGTTGGTACAAGAGCAGAGCCAGTGGTTGGAAAGGAAGAGTTTTAGTTTAGCTTTAAAAATCGGGAGTGAAGATATTGTAGTGAGGTATTGAGGTAGTTGGTTCCATATTTTGCCAACTGAGTTGGAGAATATGGAGTCACCTGCTAAGTTATTTGATTGGGAAATTTGGATCAGTATTTTGTAAGAAGAGCGTAGGTTCCTCAGATTATTATAGGGTTGTATGAGAGAGGAGAGTGTTGGAGTGTTGTTAGGGTGATAAAGGGCTTTATGGGCAATGGTAAGTTGGTAGAATTGTATTAGGTTGGGTAATTCAAGCCAGCCTAGTTTTTTAAGATTTAGACAATGGTGAGTCCTATAAGGAGAAGCTATAGCGATTCTGGCTATGTTGTTGTAGGAAGAAGCTAGTTTATTGAGATTGTGCTTAGAAAGATTAGTGTAGATGGTGGAAGCATAAAGAAGGGTAGAGATTAAGTGTGTACATACAAGATACAAGTCTGTAAAAGAATTCATAACACATCACATGCTGTGTTCCCAGCCAAAATGCTATAAGTGCCTCACTGTCCTCCTGAGTTAAACATATTCAGCTCTGCTTGTGCATCACATGTACTAACCTTCACAGGTGAACACCTGTTCCTGTTAGGAAGAGCTGAAAACATAGGGCATTTACATGATGGTATACATGAAACTCTTATGCAATCAGTTCTTCATCAGTTAGCTCTGCCATTATTTTTACCATATTTCAAGTGAAAAAAAAAAACTCCCCCTCTACAGGTAATCTCGTGGTCTTGCTTTATGTACCCTTAGTGAAAGATATTTCTCTGTATCACCATCTAATGTGGCCCAGTCACATAATTACTTTTAAATAAGCAGGCATCCCCAGACACCAGTCCATCTTTAATAGTCATTATTAAAAATATATTGTGGTGTTTGAGGAACAGAAGAAAAGTCAAAGTTTGGACCGGCTGCCATAGTTGTTAACTCATTAGCAGACACAGGCAATGATTTCATCATGAACAGTATGTAAAGTGATTGAATTTAACTGATTTGGAATTTAACAAAATATGTCAGCTAACACTTTTAGACAACCCTTATGATTTATATATGAGCATTGTTACAACAAACTGATAAAATAAAAATTGCATGTTTTCTTCTATGAGCAGCTTTAAGATTGAATATTAGCATTATTCTGGTCATATGCAACTTGTAAACAATAGCAGTTATTCCGAGAAAAAAGCTGAGAAATGACACAAATCTGAAGTAGGACAGTTCTCTCTCTTTTTCTTTGCAAAGCATAATGCTGCATTATCTATGAATAAAAATGTCCCTATGACTTAATAGCATTAACATAAGTATTTATATTATTTTTTTCCTTTCATTTACTGTTTGTCTCTTCTTTTCAGTCTCAGTATAAATTGGGATGGAAGAAAACTATTGCCAAGGGCTATGACTTGCGCGAGGATGCTATCCCTATTGTCGCTGCCAAAGCTTCTAGGAATATTGCTAGTGACGTAAGTATTGTTGAAAAACAATTATTGGAATGTATGAGATATTTTGATAGGTTAACAGTATGCCTTAGCAAAACATTCATATACGCATTATCACCATTTAATCATAAATAATGTAGAAATGTTCTCAAGTTATTCAGCTTGTGTGGAAAAATTACATATGTATGTAATATTTTCTATATCTCGACTAGCACAGATTTTCCTGTTTTCTTGACATGAAATTGAATGGCTATTTTTCATTCTTTAATGTACAAACTGTTGCTGTCTCTGTAGTACAAATACAAGGAAGCATATCAGAAGGCAAGAGGAAAGCATGTCGGTTTCCGCAGCCTACAGGATGATCCTAAACTGGTCCACTACATGCAAGTTGCAAAGATGCAGTCTGAACGGGAGTACAAGAAGGATTATGAGAAGACAAAGACAAAGTATCATACGCCTCTGGACATGTTCAGTGTTCTAGCTGCAAAGAAGGCCCAGGAAGTCAGTACCAATGTGAACTACAAACAGCCAATTCACCAATACACCCTCCTGCCCGATGCAATGAATGTCGAATTAACTAGGAATATGAACTACATTCAAAGTGATGTAAGCAACAGTTTCCTTCTCAGTCAATTTCTCTGGATTAGTTTTAATAGCTGTTTTGCTTTGCTCATCATTTGTTTTAAAATTTAAATATGGAATGACATGTTTCATTGTTAATTTCAAGTGGATCTACTGTTAAACATCAGCAAAAAAGAACGTTTGAAAACCCTTCCACACTAACTTAATAAAATTGCAATGCATCAAAATAAAGAAAAAGAGTGACCAAGAGAGAACAAATGATTTGCAAATGAGCATGCCCTGTGCATCATCTCCCATGGCTCTATAAATACTAACTTGGGGTCTGATCAGCCACAGAAGTAAAGGTACCGTGCCTTTACCCCACAATTTAGTAATCTTAGAACTAACACTCTCCATTTGAAACATGAGACCACCTGTTAAATCAACAAACTGCAAGTCAACAAGATTCAGGCGACTCATGACAGTAGCCCTATTTCAAGAACTGTTTGCCACTCTGTCATCATGATAGCTATGTACCTTTGCAGGTACATTAGTAAATCTCTGGAGCATCAAACAAACATTATTATTAATTCTAGATTACAAATCATCATCATCATCAGCAGCAGCAGCAGCATCACACTTTCCCATCTTTTATATGGAGTCTGAGTCTTGCATCAACTGTCACCACCTTTCTTGATTCAGAACTTCTCCAATCTTCTCTGGCAGTCATACCATCACCCACAGGTCTTCTATCACACGACTCATCCATCTCATGGGTGGATCGTCTCATCTCTTCTCAGCTTCTTTCTATCATTCCCAAATCTGCTTTACCAAATTGCCTTCTGCTTTCCTGTATGTGTGATTGAACCACTATAATCTGTTCTCCTAGATATTCTCAGCAATCGGGGCTACTTTGGCTTCTGCTTTTATGTCTTCATTTCTTCATCTCTCGCTCAGTGTGCATCCTGCCACCCATCTCAGGTACTTCATCTCCATCACCTCACGTTTCCTTAGTTGCTCTGCGTTCACTGCCCAGGTTTCTGTGCCATACAGACGCACTGGTCACACCACTCTTGCATACCTTAGTTTTCAGTGTATTTGGCATTCTTCTGCTGCCCACTACCCAGGACACTTGGTGACAGCTGGATGCAGCACACATAATTCTAGCTCTCTTCAACCACCCCTCCCAGACACTTGAAGCTGTTAATATATTCCACCATTTTCCCTTCTATCTCGTTCTTCACCTTCTTCTGCTATCCTCCATTTGTTATGTCTACTTTGTGTTTAATTTCATCTCATGTGGTTTCAGCTTTCCATTCCAATCCCAGAACATTTGCTGAAGCCCCCGTTCAGACTCTGCTTGTAATGCCACAACGTCTGCATGAAGCATTAATAATTCCTGATCTGAATCTGAACTGTGAAGCTCCCTTCTAAATTTCCAATACTCTGTGTATTCATTTAACAAACATCCTCTCCAGCACTTTCATTCAGTCTGACAGTCTGATACCTCTGTACTGTCCACATTTGTTAATGACCCCTTTGCTCTTGAATACTGGCACTAGAACATTTATTCTCCAGTCATATGGGGTATGCCTTTCTCTCCATGCTGTGACAAGTACCCCTAGGGACAATTTCTTCTTTAACACTCCTAACATACTGATCATATCTGAAATGACTTCATTTGAACCTGCTGCTTTCCCCAATCTCATCTTCTTTAGCGCAATCTGTACTTCTGTTAGGGTGGGTCCTCCTGCTTCTTCTTCTTTCATCATGGGTTTTGCATGTGACACTACAGGTTCTGTAGGGTTTGCTCATTCAGAAGCTTCCTGAATTACTTTGTCTACCTACTGTTGATGTCCTGTGTCCTGAATGTCTTGTTAGTGTCATCTGCAGACTGCCTTATTTATCCTTCTGTCATTGTCAAACAACCTGATACAAATTATTTACACCATGTGCTGAACCACCTTCCAGGAGCTGGTAGAGTTTCTGCAACAGCTTGTTCTTTGTCATTGTGACTGCTCCCTTCACTTCTCTGTTAGCCAACCAGTATTCCTTCTTAGCCTGGTCTGTCATTTCTGTCTTCCAGGTATACCTTCACTCTTTCTTTCTATGGTTAACTTACTGGACTTTTCCATTCCACCAGCAAACTTTACTTATGTACATTAAAAGCATACCTGGCTCAGTCATGTACTTGTTCTATCATCTTCCCATGTACCATTTTAAGATACTGCCATTCCTCTTCAGGAGAATGAGGAAGGTCGGTGCAGCTACAGACATGAGTATAAACAGAGCAGCAACGTTGATATCCTCAGAGGTGTCTGAAAACAAGCTCAGTCTACAGATACAAAGCATTACATGCATTATATCGCAGTCTAGCATCCTTATTACAACACATATGCAAAGCATTAGATCCATTATGTGCCATTCTAGCACCCTTATTACAACATATATGCAAAGCATTACATCTATTATGTGGCATTCTAACACTCTTATTACAACACCTATGCAAAGAATTAGATCCATTATGTGGCAGTTTAACACCCTTATTGCAACACATAATGTAGTTAAATATGCAGATGCTGTGCAAATGGCCTTCTGGACTCAAATACTCTACCCTCTTCTCTGCAGACATCATTTGACATAGAGCACTGTAGCACCCATCCAAATGTATTGGGTGATGGTGGCCAGATAAGAAAGATTGATTAAATTAGCACGTCTACTTTATTTCACCCAAAGCAGATCTCAGTGAGCAACTCATGTATTTGAGATCTACCTGTAATATAGTGCCACCTATGCCATCCCACCATGTTGTTTTGTGCACATGGAAAGGAGGCAACAAGCAAATGCAGGTGGCATATCCTATGTCTTTAATACAGCACCGCTTTCCCAAATAACTGATAAACAGTGGAGGGTGGCTGCAGCCTGGATGAAATCACTGCTCAGTTGACAAGTGCAGCCTTTAGTAAATGTTACCAAGTTTCTCCATTGCGAGTTTCATTCAGCCAATGAATGTTTTCTCAACTTTTACCTATGACTAAACATAGAAGATGACTTTCAAAAAAACAAAATCAACCAGCATGTCTCACCTAAACAGTTCACAAAAAAAGGAATGTGATTTTCTCACAGCAGCTGTTATGTTGTAGCAACCATGGTCCATATGTCCTCGTCTGCAATTTCATGATAACATATCTGCCAGCGTCTATGCCTATCTTCAAAGTAAACTTATCCCATGTTTCCTCAGGTTTCAGTAAGGCAAAGGTTCACCAGGATAAACAATGCTTTTTAGGGGGCAAGCCCCTCCCTCCACTCTCCTCCCCACATCACCATGTAGGGAGCTTAACTGCCCAAGCTTCCTTCAAGCCCCTCCCTCCACTCTCCTCCCCACATCACCATGTAGGGAGCTTAACTGCCCAAGCTTCCTTCAAGCCCCTCCCTCCACTCTCCTCCCCACATCACCATGTAGGGAGCTTCACTTCCCACACTTCTTTCAAGCCTCTCCGTCCACTCTCCTCCCCGCAGCACCCTGTAGGCAGCGTCACTTCCCATGCTTTTTTACTCAAATATACTAACTCTAAAGTTGCACAACCACAGAAAAAAAAAAAAATACCACCCAAGGAGAATCATTGCTGTTAGGCAAGTAGAAATCTCACTGACATTAATTATTTCAATGCAAAATTACAATTGACAAGTTCAGCATTGGCTATTATTACTGGTAATTGAAACTTTCTTCAATTAAGAAAAGTCATATTAACTTTCATAAAAGTGGTAGAATGAGTTGGAAAAATCCATCATGTAAAATATGTTTGTATCAAGATTTTGACAAGTATAAACTAAACACCTAAAAAATCGTTGTGTATCTTTCATCCTGATTTTGCAAATGTAATCTGAGCAACTCTTCAGCTGTACATTATCCTTTCTCCTGTTTTTTTTTTTAACACCTTTATTGAATTATCACTTGTGACATAGGCACATTTACATTCACATAAAAGTAATTGAACTATTGTAACATAAACATTATACTTCACATATATTAGTATATATGTCATTTAGCCTAAACAATATTACATAAATTATTCAATTCCTGTTTTTTTTAAACAAGAAACATCTTTATTAAATCACCACTTACTACATAGGCAATCATACATTTATATAAATGAAAACAAACCACTCTGTTGTCTTTTCTCCTGTTAAGAAGAAAGCACATATATTTACATGTTAAGCTGGCTTTTATCTAGACTTGGTAAATTTATAATGAATAAGACTTAATTTTTGTGAGACAGAAAACTGAGGTCACATCTGCCTGAGATGGTGTTAACTCAGGTGGATGTATAAATTCCAACAGCACCAGTCAGAAAGAGTAGAAGAAGATAAATTCCCCCAGTAGTATAAATACCCACATGGGTCTGCCCTGAAAAGAGGCCACTAGCCTACTGGGACTAATCCGGTCAACAAAGGATAAATATGACAAGACCATCTAAAGTTTTTATTTGAATACTGAACTATAATCATCCTTTCAGCTATGACCCTTGAGTAAAGTGTAAACTGTAAATATGTTAGAATGTTCTCAAAATCTAAATAACAAAGGAAAATCGCCAGACCTGAACTTAGGTCACAAAGCATGTGTTGTAAGTCATGCATATAAAAACAATGAATACCATTTGCAAATGAAAGGTGGAAAAATTTAAGGTTAGTATTTAAAAACTATTTGTCATTATTAGTTTGCTATTAATACCTGCTTTTGGATAGCTTAAGCTGTAAAGAAATGCATTGACTGCAGTTGTCTGTCTTCAGACTAGAAGACACAGCAATACATTGAAGCCTCATTTTGCTATATGAGAACTACTTCTTTAAACAGATTTAAAATAGTAAGAAATCTGGGTGTGAAATGGAGATACGCACATATTCCCATATACACATACCTTTGTGTGTGAGTGTGTGTGTGTGTGTGTGTGTGTGTGTGTGTGTGTGTGTGTGTGTGTGTGTGTGTGTTTGTGCGTGTGTAAGCATATATGAGTGTGTGGCATGTGAGTACTCTTATGCACATGGGTTTGTGTGTGTTTTCATGTGTGAGCCTGTATACGTGTATGCATGTACACTTGTGAGAATGTGCATGCGTGCCCACACAAATGTGTGTGTATGTGCATCTGTCTTTGTGTGTGTGTGTGTGTGTGTGTGTGTGTGTGTGTGTGTGTGTGTGTGTGTGTGTGTGTCTGTGTGTAAGCATATATGAGTCCGTGGCATGTGAATACTCTCATGCGCATGTGTTTGCGTGTGTGTGTGTGTGTGTGTGTGTGTGTGTGTGTGTGTGTGTGTGTGTGTGTGTGTGTGTGCATGTGTAGTGTGTGTGTGTGTGTGTGTGTGTGTGTGTGTGTGTGTGTGTTTGTGCATATATGTGGAGATGGTTGTGTAGAAGCAAAAGTAATATTTGTATATTAAAGAAATGTTTTACTGTTAATACAGTCATTATTTTCTCTGGCACAGTTTTGACAATACGATTTACTTTCTACCTAGCTTGCTTACAAAATGGACTATAACAGCTGGTTTAAAGGAATCGGTTGGGTGCCAGCTGGATCTCTAGATGTTGAGAAGGCCAGAAAAGCAACAGATATACTCAATGAGAGGAAATACCGCCAACATCCAGAATCACTCACATTTACAAGTCCACTTGACTCTTTGGAAATGGAACGTACTAGAACTAATGCTCATACTATTAATAAAGTAAGTAACTATTCATATGAGGTCTACTATGAAAATATGGAGTAATGAAGGCATGAAGATGCAATTTTTAAATGACAAATGTGCACAAGTCATGATAACCCAGTATTTTGCAGACAGAATTAATGTTTAGCCTGACCACTTGTAGTTTAGCTGAATGCTGCTGGACATTTAATGGAGTGTGTACCACATAGTAAGTATACTGTGTTTGTAAAGCTACTGTGAATACACATCACCAAGACCAGCCAAGACAAACACACTACAATCCAGGATGCTCTAATACACATCACCAAGAGCAGCCAAGACAAACACACTACAATCCAGGATGCTCTAATACACATCACCAAGACCAGCCAAGACAAACACACTACAATCCAGGATGCTCTAATACACATCACCAAGACCAGCCAAGACAAACACACTACAATCCAGGATGCTCTAATACACATCACCAAGACCAGCCAAGACAAACACACTACAATCCAGGATGTTCTAATACACATCACCAAGAGCAGCCAAGACAAACACACTACAATCCAGGATGCTCTAATACACATCACCAAGACCAGCCAAGACAAATACACTACAATTCCAGGATGCTCTAATACACATCACCAAGACCAGCCAAGACAAATACACTACAATTCCAGGATGCTCTAATACACATCACCAAGAGCAGCCAAGACAAATACACTACAATTCCAGGATGCTCTAATACACATCACCAAGAGCAGCCAAGACAAATACACTACAATTCCAGGATGCTCTTTCTGCTTTCTGAAGTCACCCTGTTATGTTGAGGCCACTTTTCACCTTCCAGTCACAAAAATCCAGAGAATACTGTAACTTTTTCCAGATCAATATATGGATGGTGTACAGCTCCCGAGTATAATCTCTATTAAGAAGCTGTAATTTGTATTTTAAGCTAATACTGCCAGAAACAGAATGCTATTAAAAAGTCAAATGAGAATATTAAAACTTAAATGTCTGCTAAGTAAAATATTTAATGTCTACTCTTCCTTATTTGAATTGATTATATAGTGTTTATTAAAAGTTCACAAACATGTAAAGTCCAGCTTCTTTTTTATTTCTCTTCATAAGTTAATTATTCAAGTTCAGCTGTTTATCTTCTATGTATAACTAATAATATGTTATTTTTTGCTACAGAGACTTTATACTGAGGCTTGGGAACGTGATAAAGTCAAGATTCATGTCATGCCTGACACACCAGAAATTCTGCAGTCCAGAGTGAACCAATTCAATACAAGTGAGGTACGTAGTTTACTGACAGTACTGTGAAATGAGGAATCATTGCATGAGTTTATTGCATTTAAATTATTAATCCAGTATAATATGCAGCTGCAAAGCCATGGTGGTGCAGCGGTTAGCAGTGCCGCCTCACAGCAAGAGGTTCTCTAATTCAATCCTTGGCTGTGGTGACTTCTGTGCGGAGTCTGCATGTCCTCCCTGTGGTCGCGTGGGTTTCCTCCGGGTGCTCTGGTTTCCTCCCACATCCCAAAAACATGCTGTAGGTGGATTGGAACTCTAAATTGGCCCTGGGCATGAGTACATGCATGTGTATGCCTCCTGTGGAAGGTTAGACGCCGGGCTGGCAACTCAACAACATAAAACTCCACTCCCAATCATGTGCAGAGAGGTAATCCGCTGTGGTGACCCCTAACCAGGAAACCAGGAAAAGGTGAAAGAAGAAGAAGAAGATAATATGCAGCTGCAAATTCTAAACAGTTTAAATAGGATGTCATATACACTGATCACCAGACCTTCTGAGAAAAAATATACATTGGATTACATTTCTGGTTAGATACCAAAGATGAAGTGATGCTGGTATAACCAATGATTGCTGGCTTGCAAATGATTCAAATTGCATATCTGGCCTGCACCATCTGTGAAGTAAACATATCCCTAGTTAACTCCCCTTCTTCTTAGAAAAGAAATAAGACAAAAGTGTAAGCCAGATCATCAAAAATTAGATTTTCTTGCATAAAAACAAGTATATGTTTGACCACAAATCATTCAAAATAAATTATGAAACCATATATGTGGCACCTATTTCCTGTAAGAGATGACGGACATTTATATACTGCCATACTACTTTCGTTATACAGGATAAAGTATATTATTTACCTACCATTTGCAAACATACAGCTCACTCTGATGAGAAATGATTGTATATTATGGTAGTCACTTTAATTTATGAAACTCACTGGGTCTAATCTCAGATTCTAATATTACAAAAATGACAGGTATAATATAATTTTAGTATGTGACGTACATTATGGTTATTTTTCTGGCAAAGCATCTAATATTGTTAAGAAAATTACCTCCTCTCTTGTCTACATTTAAGATATAGGAAAGGCAAATAAAAGATGCACTGTGATATAATGATACAACAAATCATAAGAATAAGGCTTACTAGAATATTTTACTTGATCTGTTATCTACAACTAACAAAAGTGCAGCACAGCTGCAGCTGTATCACTGTATTCTTTAGCACAGAAGGTGCCAAGCATATACTGATAATTACAATGATAATAATGATGGCATTATTGTTATTATTATTATTACTATTATTGTTATTATTATTATTACCATTATTGTTATTATTATTATTACTATTATTGTTATTATTATTACTATTATTGTTATTATTATTACTATTATTGTTATTATTACTATTAGTGTTATTATTATTACTATTATTATTATTACCATTATTGTTATTATTATTACTATTATTGTTATTATTATTATTATTATTATTATTATTAATATGATTATTATTATTATTAATTATTTAAATCTAGTCCATTAGTCAGTGAGATTTTGTAAAGATAATAGGTCTTTTGTCAAAAGAAAATAGTTATGGGTATGTGTGCTAGTTCTGCTTTTATATTGCTGGTTTGTTATGTCAGTCATTGGATAGTGTATAATATGGTTAGAGAATGACCCTGTTCCTGTAGCCCACACTTGAAACAGACTAGAAAGAGATATGAATGAGAAAAGAATGAGAAATATCTCAGAGGTGTCATCTTATGGATGAGTAGCTCTGGTGTGATAATGTGCTTGCTATATTCTGCAATGACACACATGCAAGATTTTATTTATTTATTTATTTATTTATTGCATTTGCCGACAGGAAAGGTCCACTGGGCCAAAAAGTACCCATTTTCAGTGGAGGCCTGGGGAGAAAAGCTCCACAGAGATACAAATACATACAATTTGATAACACATAGTAACAATACAGTGCTTGTTAGAGACAAGATAACAAATATATCATACATATCATTTTGGTGACATGGTTGATTATTTCTGCTGACCCACATGGCATTGTGATTTTGCACAATATAAAGTGCAAAGATAAAGTAGTAATAAATGTTCTTTCTAAATGATGGAAAAGAAGCCCCACCCCTTCATGTCATTCTGCATTCTGTAAGTATATATACCCCGCCCATTAAATAGCAGTGGCTATGGAACCCCAAGGATAGGATAAGAGAGGCTAGTATATCTGTAAAGTGATTTTTGGATGTACCCAGTCTGAGCAGACTATGAGCGGCCAAAAAAGAATGTATTATTTATTTTACATTGAATCTTGTTGTTGGTACCATGGGTTAATGAATACATCAAATTCCATATTTGTGATGAAAAATAGTAAATATGGATTTTCTTTTTCTCTCGCTCTCACCAAATACATTTAAGAAAGCATCTGCAAAACCTAATCATTTGGTAATACTATGAATCATGCATGTCAAGAATAATTTTCTTAATATAGTTTTAGAGAAATATTATTACAAGACTTTTAATATAATATATGCATAGCTTATGTTGCAGTACTTGTAGTGATGTTTAATTTTTATATTTTGATTAGAAAATTTACAGACAAGCCTGGGAAGAAACAAAGAAAAAAGGATATGACCTGAGACCTGATGCTATATCAGTGAAGGCTGCAAAGGCCTCCCGAGACATCGCCAGTGATGTAAGTATTATTTAGTAAACAGAAAAATGATACTGTCATATAAACAAGTATTTCACATCATGTTGCAACAATATATCATTTCTTTAAATTAACTTATTTAGACATAATAGAAATAGAGAATCTGCCACTCACATCTGACTTATTTAGACATAATAGGAATAGAGAATCTGCCACTCACATCTGACTTTTGTTTATGCTTATGTTTGTTTTTTTGATTGTGTATTTATTTGTTTAGGATAATGTTTAATGGCAGTGCCTATCCCAATAACAGTAATTTTCATGAGCAATACCTACTCCTGTAATGATGCACAGGCAGTAATTACCCCAGTAACAACCATGTTCATGGGCTTTACCTACACCAGTAGTGATCATGCTCACAGGCAGTAATTATCCCAGTAACAGCCATGTTTATGGGCAGTAGTACCTACACCAGTAATGGTCATGCTCACAGGCAGTAATTGCCCCAGGAACAACCATGTTCATGGGCAGTACCTACACTAGTAATGATCATGCTCACAGGCAGTAATTACTGCGGTAACAACCATGTTCATGGGCAGTACCTGCACTACTAATGATCATGCTCACAGGCAGTAATTACCTCAGTAACAACCATGTTCATGGACAGTACCTACACCAGTAATGATCATGCTCACAGGCAGTAATTATCTCAGTAACAACCATGTTCATGGGCAGTACCTGCACTACTAATGATCATGCTCACAGGCAGTAATTACCTCAGTAACAACCATGTTCATGGACAGTACCTACACCAGTAATGATCATGCTCACAGGCAGTAATTATCTCAGTAACAACCATGTTCATGGGCAGTACCTGCACTACTAATGATCATGCTCACAGGCAGTAATTACCTCAGTAACAACCATGTTCATGGACAGTACCTACACCAGTAATGATCATGCTCACAGGCAGTAATTATCTCAGTAACAACCATGTTCATGGGCAGTACCTACACTACTAATGATCATGCTCACAGGCAGTAATTACCTCAGTAACAACCATGTTCATGGGCAGTACCTACACCAGTAATGATCATGCTCACAGGCATTTTTCCACAGAATATTTATAGTTTTGTCCCATTACACAATACAACTAAACTCCAGTCAGTCAAGACAAAGAAAAACTTTGCTCCCCAACACATCATATATATTTTTAATTCATTTTAATAAAGTCATAGTAAATTATTTTACTTGATAAGTAATGGTTTAAAAGGCCAAGCATATCTCACTTCTTAAATTATAGTGCTGCAAGCGATGCAAATTTGAAGCATTTTAATAATATTGAATCTGAAAAATGTGTCCACTATGACTTGTCAAGTTGCATTAAGATGGTTATAAGTGGGAGAAAACAACCAGTTGTAGCCTTGTCCCACAAAAAAGTGAGAAAATGTTATGATAAGTTAATTAATCAATTAATGGTTTTAAGTTTTTGATTGGTCAATATTATGTATTTAAACTCAGAGTTTTACTAGTGAGTTATCTGAAGAATTTCCAGTTTACAATAAAGGAACAAAAACACTCATCACTGTTATTGGCCTGACCTGCTCTTTATTCAACAGCATCCTCTGGTTTCAATTTGTCTTGATTAAATTTTTGTCAAACGTGTCTAGAAGTTCAGAAAAACACAAAGACAACATTGGCAGTGGACATAATCAAATTTAATGATACTGCAGAAATAGAGCTGTGTTTGGTGTACTTTTCTAAACAGTATTTCATCAAATGACAACACAGACACCAGAAAAACATATATATTAGAACAGTAACTCATATTAAACTGTGTTAATCAAAATTCCATTATCATGAGACTAATGAAAGTGAAATAATTTGTTTTGTTGCAGTGTGAGTTACCTGGGAAAGCTAACCTAATGAAAAAAAATTATATTTATCTTTATTTTCACAATGAACTACAGAGTATTTGTGAGTAGTTTTCATTATTAAATAGCAGATAAATAATGTTAACCCTTTTAATGATTAAAACAAACTATGACTTTCACTATAAAAGGAGAAGAATATTTTTCAAAGAAGAGTTGTTTTTTTTTTTTTTTTTTTGGACATAAAGAATACTTATTTTTTTCTGTGAATACTGTCTTACCTTGATGTTTTTGTTTATGCAGTATAAATACAAACATGCTTATGAGAAAGCAAGAGGCAAGCACATTGGCTTCCGCAGTCTACAGGATGATCCAAAGCTTGTTCATTTCATGCAAGTTGCCAAAATGCAGTCTGAACGGGAGTACAAGAAAGACTTTGAGAAAACTAAAACAAAGTTCCACAGCCCAGTGGACATGTTCAGCATCGTTGCTGCCAAGAAAGGCCAAGAAGTGGCTACTGGTACAAACTACAAGCAGCTAATCCGTAACTACACCTTGTTACCAGATGCCATGAACATAGAGCTGAACAGAAACAGGATGGAAATACAGAGTGATGTAAGTGAAATCCATTTGTTATAGTTCTTGTGCAATTCCTTTAAGGTGAGTTCTGAAATGAAAATAGTTAGCTAGCTGGCCATCTATACTCAGAGGACAAAAATATTCCTAGAACAGACAGAAATGTATGAGTGCTTCTTGGAAACTTCCACCCATGTAACATAATAGCAATTACCTGTCACAAACACCTAAATATCTACGTCACACTACACAATCAAAAATTCAATTGTAGATTTTTAGTATCTGCCATAATGCTTCCTTCTAAGTCCTTCATCATGCCTCTTAATTTGACAACATGTTTGTAAGCTTAAGAAATAATATAATGATGTATAAGCATTCTTATGTGGATCATACTCCATTGGACTAAATCTGGGGCAGAGAAAAAGCTTGTTTTTTAATTTTCTGCAAAAGCCACATGTCTGCACGCACATGGAATAGCTTTAGTCAAGATTAAATATCTTTTATGTTTTATTTACCTATATGCAACTAATGCATTATGTTAAGCTTCAGTCCTGTCTCATCCCCCTCAGTTCAATGGACAGTACCCCCTTGTAAGCCTATTTATCTGTTTGCAATTAGGTAACTATGCAGATGAACTTATCTGCAGTGCAGACGCTTCTCAGACACAACCTAGGCACATACATGCCAACGATGAAGGAGAGTATGAGCAAATTACAAAATAAGAAAAATCAAGAAATACAATAAAATGCAGAACAATAAAGTATTGCATGTTAAAGTAAATAATATTTATATTTGTTTATTTATTTATTTATTGACATTTGTTAACCGGGTTTGTCCAACTTGGCTTGTGGCCCATTTTCAGTGAAGACCCGCGGAGAAAAGCTCCAGCAGTACATTTTAAACAAGTACAATTTTAAACAATATTGATATAATAGCAGTTATAGCAAAAAAGATTCACATATGTTGGATTACATGCATAAAGTTAAAGTTGCATTAAAAAGAAGCTAAGTAACAATTTTACATTGATATAGTTCAATAGATCAACAATAAAAAATTTTGTTTGTATAAAATTATGCAAATGCATATTAAACACATTGGAGAGAGAGAGGTGTAATGGGGTACTAAGTATGGTCCTTTTGAGGGTACATAAAGGGAAGGAAGACTAAGTAGGGTCATGGCAAGGGCAGGTTCTGGAATTGAGAAAATAAGCTATAATATGAGTAGACACATATCAAAAAATTTAACTAAGAATAGACCAAGCAACAGTTATGTCAACCATCTGACATTAAAATGGATTAGTTTAAATTGGCTAAGAGCAATAGTGTATTTGCATTTCACAGGCAATGATTACTCGTCTCTAAAACAATAATACTTATGTATCATAATATGATTTAAAAACACAGGAGTGTGACAACAAATTGAACAGATTAGTGCAAAATATAAAAATAAAAGTTTTAATGGATACCGCAAAACTGCTTTGTGTTTTACAATAACATGACAGGGGTGGTTTATGCCAGCTGTGAACAGCAATGGATGCTTAGTGAGTGCTTTCTTAAATGGAACATTTCTTGTATAAAGTGAAGGGGCAATATCAGTTGTAGCAAAGTCATTATTTTATATTACAGTGGAGAGAAACTGGTTAAACATTAACTGATGTACATCAGTTGCTTTATATAGCACACAAAGTAGGCAGAAAGTAAATTCACCATTAGTAATTCAAAACGAACAAACTTTGTAAAAATAGAAATAATAGAGTAATGCATTTGGATGTATGACTTTGAAATAAGGCCCAAGTGAAATTTCACAGTCAAAAAGAATTCCAAAAGATTTGCCATATTTCAAATCTCTTCATTCAGGATCATTAATATATTATAAGACAATCACATGTAATAACAAGAATAAATTGACAGTGAATATGATAAGGTGTATTGATAAGTAAATTAAAAGAGGCAAGAAAACAAAGGACATTCAGGCACAGTGGTGCCATTATCATGTGAAAACAATGTGTAGCACATATGAAAATGGAATATTATAAGTCTTGGTCAGTAATGGCATACAACTAGCAAGTCATGCTCACTGGGAGTGTTGAACAGGGCTGAGCAAATGAAGACCAAACTGAGGCAGTGAATGTCTAGTGCAACTAGACATCTGATATGAAACTGATGGAGCTACATTGCTGGAGAATTGGAGTGGGTGTAGGACTACTAATAAGAAGAATGAATGTGAAGTGAGAGGGCACTAAAGAAGGAAATAAAGATAAATGTGAGAAAAAAATTGGATGGAGCTTCCAGGAGAACAGATAGAGACATAAGGGGCAGTCAAGGGATAGTATTTGAATCATTCATTAACAGAGGTTCTGGATGATTCCTTAATAGCATGAGTCACAGCCTATCAGGATCACTAGAATCCCCATTTGACCATAGCCTCTAGAAGGCTTCATGCTAAGCAAATGGAGAACTGCAATTGTTCCTCTGTACAGGGTCAGACCATCTATAGATCTGGGTAACTACAGACCTCTACGTCTGACTAGTCTCATATGCAAAGCCATGGAAAGATGATAAAGGAGACCTACCAACACTGGTTCTAACCCAATTTGCTTTTGTCAAAGGCAGGTTATGCATACTCTATTTTCCATGTGATAAATGAAGTAGAAAGAGTTTGAAAGGTAGTACAAGGTTGAAAGAGTCACCAAAGCAATAGGCATGGTTAAAATGGTACATACTGCCTACCCTGACATGCTCAAAGCATTCAACACAATACCTAACTCAGGCATTGTATACAAGATCACAAAATTAGGTGTAATCCCCAATGTCACTCACTGGCTATCTAGCTATTTCATAAATAAGACCCAAGAAATTAGGATAGGGAAATCTAATTCCAAAAAGAGACCAATTGATAGCAAAGTCCCTCAAGATCTGTCACTGGAGCTTCTCCTTTTTGGCATCAACTTCTCTGGAGTCAAGGCCAACATCAGGGATATCTGGATGGCTAAGTCTGCAGATGATTGCAAACTAGATACCGTCATGGAATCACCCACAAAGACATTAATACTCTCCAAAAAGGCCTGACACAAACTGATAACATGATGCCAGTGCCTCAGTATGAAACGCAGTACCAGGAAATGCATAATAGTATCCTTTTGGAAGATGGCTACACCTGGAAGGTACCAGATTGATAATGTACCCCTAAGAGTAAAATCACTGGTCAGAGATTTGACCATCATGTATCTGTGGTAGTAAGGAAATAATTCTATGTTGCAGAACTTATAAGCAAGAATATGGCATCTAGGTCCAAGGATATCATTGTTCCACTATTTTCAGCACTCATCAGACCAATCACTGAGTACAACACCCCCTTTGGTATTTATGTGAAGCATCCACACAGGTTTCTCACAGAAAGAATACAAATCATAAACAATATGTCCTACATGGACCACTTAAAAGCCCTATCTCTGCAGCTGGCCTTCTACAGACTGCTGAGAGGCTATCTATGCCTGGCCTACGAAGCATCTAATGAGCCTACTCTAATGGACTTGTTCCACATCTACAAAACAAATAGCATCAGATTTACCAAATCTGGGGACCTAAACCTCATATGTAACATAAACAGGACATTTTATAGGGTCAGGTATGTGCTTCAGATATTGCTTTTTCTCTGGAATGCCTTCCCATGTATATTTGTATAAGTTCTTCCCTAACACAGTTCAATCATAACTTAGTCCAGTGGCTGAGAAATCAAACATTTAACCCTGGTCTGGTACTTATGTTTCCAGTCGACAGAGGCAGCCTGTAAATGCTTGACCACCCTTGTCTGAGCATGCATCTACCCTTTAAAATAACACTGGGGTATCAAAATATGTCACATACATTTGGGAAGCATGGGTAGGCTTAAAAAGGCCCCCTGGGGTCATTAGCCTAGTATGCATCTATGAACCAATGACTCTAAGAGGACTTCAAAGCTCTCTATTGAAATGTCAGCACTCAAAATGCCAAGTACCAATGAACCCCCAAAAAAAGACCGAAATACAGGAGAAGAGCAAATCTTCAAAATCGATCTTCTCCTTTGAACTTCTTTCTGCAGGGGGCAACCCCCCACACCCCCTGAACTTATATATACCAACTCTGAGATTGCCATACCTCTGAGAAAAAGGAATATTTTGAGAAATGGCACCTCGGACTTAGTATATGTAAGTCTGTTCTTTCACCCATTCAGTCTCTGTATTTTGGGACTTGCTCTAGTGGGTCCCAACATTTCAAATGGTTACTGTACTTCAGACAAGGTTGGAAAGCATGTTTAGTAGTAAGTCAGCATGTCTGAAACTCATTATTAATCTGCCCAGAAAGTCATGTCAGAATTGATACTAACGTAATTATATAAGAACTAGACTACTGTGTACAGAAAGTTAAAGAGCTCTTGGTTATAGTTGTGAATCAAGTGTTGCATGCTTATAACAACTTGTTGTTGTTTGTCTTTCGGCTTTTCCCAGTTAGGGGTTGCCACAGCGGAACTCTGGTCCGCTAATGATTGGCAGTAGGTTTTTTCAGTGCCGAGTTGCCAGCTCGACGCCCAACCTTCAACGAAGGCACTCCCATTCACACATGTCTTTTGGAACGCCACTCGACCACAGGGAGGACATGCAGACTCCACACAGAAGGCAATCCCCGCACACCAGCTGAGAATCAAACGGGAGAACCTCTTGCTGTGAGGCAACAACGCTACCGCTGCACCACCGCGGCAGATTGCATGCTTATAACAACAAGGCCCCTAAATTTTTATACCATTTACCTTTTATTTTCAGACATGGTATCAAAATTAGCAGCACCAACCAAGTATAAAAAATGAAGAGGAGGAAAACCACTGCTCCAGATACAACTTTATTGAAGGTTAAGCGCTTTCATCCATATAAAATAAACAGGACTTCTTCAGAACAATCGTAAAACAATAGCACTTCCCATTTATACACATGTGGTGACCCCAATTAACTAATTAACTAAATTAGTTAATTGGGGTCACCAAATGTATACAAATGGGAAGTGCTATTGTTTTAGTTCTGTCATGAAGACGTGCTGTTTATTTAATACAGACGAAAGCGCTTAACCTTCAATAAAGTTGTATCTGGAGCAGTGGTTTTCCTCTTCATTTTTTATACCTTTTCATTTTCCTTAAAGCACAATTACAGAAACAAAAATATTCCATCCTTGTATTTGTTTAAATATAGCATCACATACAGGTGTTACAACACAAGAATGTCATTGTCCCAGCCATAAATGAGTCAGTATATTACAAAATAAAAAAAAGGAAGGGAGGAAATTGCAAAACAAGGGAAGGGAAATCCAAACAGGGGAGCTCCAGATTTAAAAATAATATCAAAACTTTGTACTAATACAAAAAACTATGCAAAAGCTGAAATATGTAAGGATAACATATTAGGAAGTTAGCTTAATTACTGAATTGTTGTTTTGTTTTTAGTTAAGTGCAGCTAATCCCTCCCTGAGTTATTTTTTTTCAGTAACCTCTAAACTATTCCATTGCCTTAAAATAGCCCCACTGGAATACAGTGTAAATACCTCTCTTCATTGGTAGGTTATATAAGTGATCATTTTTATAGAACAGCAGTCAAATGTCATATCTGTATATTACTTGCAGAAAACTGACAGACTACCAGTACACTACTCCATGTAGTAAAATTTGTTAATGGACTTTTTCAGAGCTGGTTATTGATCTTTTTTCAATTTAAAATTTGTCTTGAACTATCCTGGCAAAAACACTGGGTAGTCCTCTGTCTGGAATGCCTAAGAGCTTTATGATAAACCTAGGCTTCCAGTTATTAATAAATTAATTAAACTAAAATTGTTTACACAGAACTTTAAAAATACATCCATTTCGATACATTAGTTTTGCAGGTATGCAAAAGGCTACCATGCAGTATTTCAGGCCATTCTTAATCACTCCTGATCTGTGCATACAGTTATGTCTGTCCCACCAAGAATTTGTACTTCAGATAAATTTATTATACCTTCACCCAAACGTCCTTCTGTTAGTTGGACAATGTCAGTGCTCTGTGATTTTGCTGCTCCAGTCTTTCATTTCAGAACAGAGCTTTTATATTGATTACAAAGTCTACCTTTTAGAGTTATTAAGGATACTATCTCATTTTTAAGAAAATTTTGTTTATTTGAGTACAATAAATGAACGAATGGTTTAAGAGCAGAGCTCATGTTATTTCTGAGGCAGGTGGGTTACCATTTAAAATTCTTGTTATACGCTGATAACATTTTAACTAATATTTAACAGTCATCGACAGACATAACTGTATGCACAGATCAGGAGTGATTAAGAACGGCCTGAAATACTGCATGGTAGCCTTTTGCATACCTGCAAAACTAATGTATCGAAATGGATGTATTTTTAAAGTTCATGTCATTTGTAGATATAATCTTCCCTATGACTTCTGACCTACGGGTAATGAAGTAGCTGTTGGATTTACTGGCATCATTATATGCCCTGGTATTTATTTACTGACATCATTACATGCTCTAGTATTTATTTATTAGCATTATTATATGCCCTGGTATTTATTTATTGTCATCACTATATGCTGTTATTTATTTATTGCCATCATTATATATGCCCTAGTATATATTTATTGGCATCATTATATGTCCTGGTATTTATTTATTAGCATCATTATATGCCCTGGTATTTATTTTCTCAGTAGTGTCATTTGACTCACAACAGCCCCCTTACTGAGAATTATGGGAGGCAGAGAAATGCTATCTTTTGTCTCTTGTATTAAATAAATCGTACATATTCCAGTTATCCAAAAACAATACCCTTCTTATGGGCCTCATGTGGATATTTTGTTCCTACTTGCATCACTATTTAAGCATATGAAACTGGGCTATGGATCTTAAATAGTGCTCAGAAGGCAAGAAAGACTAACTGGACCACCAAGAAGCGAGTCCGCTCAGGACAGAATCACTGTGTATGCGTGTTGTCCACACACAGCTTTTGTGGTGTTGTTTTATGCTGCCAGATGGCATGAATATTTCCCAGCTTATATATATTTCCTTCATAACTCCTCTGATTTTTAATGCTAGGATGATTTTCTTTGTATTAACATGCATATTATTAATGTATTAGATTATTGTGTAAGTACTGCTGCTTAATAAAGCTCAAAGGCCCTTTACTGATGATAATGAGAGTGTGGAAAGGCTGCAGTAAAGGCAGATAGGTCACTCTTACTGTGGACCATTGACAGACGATCCTTCAGTGCTATCACGTATTGCTCTAAATGCCCTATTTCATTCACCCCGGGGATCACTTCTGCGTCACTGCTTGACAGGGGCACAGAAAAATAATTTTCTTTGGTGGCAAAAGCCAGGGAACCTTTTCAGCTAGGCTTATATAGGCCCCAGGGCCGATAGCCTAGTACCTACCAATGAAGCTATGAACCTATGAACCTATGAGTTATATAGTTTAAAGCTGAAAATGTATGCTGCAAGTAAGTAAACGTCATAGGTACCTATGATCCGGGAAAACAGAAGAGCAAGCCATTTAATGAACAATTGAATGACTGCAGTCTGTCAGAAGGGAGGGGAGATATGGAGAAAGGCTGCAAGACTGATATTATTATAACATGCTGTGCACTGGCATGCCCTCTGTCTTACTTCCACGTAAGATAACTCAGAAACCTAGAAGCATACCTCTCAAACTCCTAGAGCAAGAAATCTGGACAAAGCCATAAATAATGGGGGGACAAAGACCCCAATAATAGGGACAATTTTTAAATATTCCTCTTACAAACTTAAACAAGTGATAAATAACAGATTTTGCATTAGCATGAATTTTCTGAAGGATATGAAGTCTGAAACTCAAATGTCTGTCATTATATTCTGACTTCATTCCTCAAAGATTTGCCAGTAATTTGCAGAAAATCAAAATTTTATAAGTAACAGACCAGAAATATGAGGCAAAAGTCTGGAATTCTGCAAAAATCTGGACATTTGAGAGGTATACCCGGTTCAATTCTCAGCTAGAGCGTCTTCTGCGTGGAGACATGCGTGAATGGGCGTACCTTTGTTGAAGGTTGTGCGTCAGGGCTGATAACTCTGCATGTAAAAATCAACTACCAATCATTAGTGGACCGGAGTTCTGCTGTGGCGACCCCTAACCGGGAAAAGCCGAAAGACACAACAGCAACAACAACAACCTAGAAGGTGAGAGATGCTGCAAAAAATGGCAGACATGCTTACTGGAGAAATGACCATAATTTACTGACAACACCATACATAATGGCATATTTTAGACTGTGAGTGGAGGCTATGGTAAGAATAAAACTGAATTAATTCCAGGAACTTCAAGATCCAGAAATGAGAAAAAAAAAAAATGGTCTTACAGATAATAAGTTTTGAGAAGGGTCAGTTAACTTGGCCTTTTTCCTGACATTTTTCATTTACATTTTGCCTGATGTTTTCAACATTAAAATTGTTAAATGCTCTATCGAGAAGGTCATTCATTAGATGCATGTCTGGTACTTTCCTGACATAAATGTTTGTTAAGCATTTGAAAACTTGCATTTCAAATTTTAGAATAATACTGCAAAATCTTCTTTGACATTTACTGCATTACTGTTGCAGAAAATTGCTATCTCACTTCTCCAGTGGTGTGACTGAAATCTTATTGTTGAACTCAGGATACTAGCTGATTAGATTGCCCTCAACTTGAAAGACCGGCAAGTTGCTGACTGTTGTCAAATCAATTATATTGTACTTTAGTTGGTAACAATTTTATAACCACATCAGTCCTAGCTGCTGTTCCTTATATAACATGATCATTTTGTGCTCACAAAGTATTGATGGTACATTTTAGAGCAGTTTATCCAGGCACAGTATACACATTTTTAAATAGAGTGATTCAGTACACACACACCCTCACTGCCTTGGAATTTATTCTTCATAGGGCTGGAATTAATGGACTGACACTGGGAATTTAAATGTAAGAAAAATAAAAAACGCTAAAGCAGACATGCCGCACGTACATCACATAGAATGGATTTAAAAGTACAAGTTGCATGTCAATAACATTTAGCAAATTCATATCTGCCTGGTAGTTTAGTAAAGAGAATTAAGGCAAGGAGCTCCTATTGATTTCTGTCCTGGGTTTGATTCCCTAAGACCCATTTACCTTCTGTGTGATCGTACAATTCATTTAGAATTCACAACTTCTAGGTTAATCCTAAAAATAGTATTTTTGCTTATTAGGTTTACCAAATATTTACTTATTATTTACAGTATTATTATTATTATTATTATTATTATTATTATTATTATTTATTTACCAAATAAGTAAAATGTGTCTTTTTTGTTCATTTCAGAACTTGTATAAGGCAGATTTCACAGGTTTCTTAAGAGGACTTGGGTGGGTTCCAATAGGCTCTTTGGATCATGAGAAAAACAAAAAAGCCTCTGATATCCTGAATGAAAGAAAGTATCGTCAGCATCCAGAGACCTTGAAATTTACAAGCCCACTTGATTCTCTGGAAATGGTTCTAGCACAGACTAATGCCAAGACACTCAACAAGGTGAGAATTCTTTTTGAAAACTTGAATAAGGGAATTGCATTTGATTTTCTTCCTCCATTATGTGACTGCATATGTAAATGAAAGCAATACTTCAGAATTTCAAAGTACTATAAAATGTTTACTCTGGTACTAGTGTAGTACAGAAGAGCTGTCTTTAACAGAACCTCTTTCTTTATTTATTTATAATCACCCAACACTGAAGTAGTCAACTCAGTGTTACTAAACTTTTTTTCTCTATTTCTCACAGCATCTATACCATGAATCCTGGGAAAAAGACAAAACGCAAATTCACATTATGCCAGACGCACCGGAATTTCTGCTGGCCAGAGCAAATGCATTCAATATTAGTCAGGTAAGTTGCCCCACAGTCCTTTAATCTGAGTGTCTGCTTGTATGACCAGCCACAGTAATCACAATAAGCCACTGTAAACTAGTGGCACCAGTCAAGATCAATAGTTTATGTATGTATGTATGCATGTGTGCATGTGCGTTTTTGTGTGTGTATGTGTGTGTGTGTGTGTGTGTGTGTGTGTGTGTGTGTGTGTGTGTGTGTGTGTGTGTGTGTGTGTGTGTGTGTGTGTGTGTGTGTGTGTGTGTGTGTATGTATGTATGCATGTATGTATGCATATGTGTATGTATGTACATACACATGTGTGCATGTATGTACATAGCATGCATGCATGTATGCATGTGCATATGTAGATATGTAAGTGTACATGCGCACGTGTGTATGTCTGTAGGTATGTGCATATGTATGTGTGCATGTCTGTGTATGTATGCATCCATGCATGTGTGCATTTATGTATGTCTTGATGTGTGTATTTATGTAGGTATGTATGCATATGTACATGCATTTGTGTACATGTATGCATGTATATCTATATACCTATATATATATATATATATAGAGAGAGAGAGAGAGAGCTATAGATATAGATATAGATATATTTTATTTTATTTTACATTTGTTGACCGGGCTAGTCTAGCTGGAGATATTTCCATTTTCAGTAGAGGCCCGAGGAGAAAAGCTCCGCAGAAGTACAAATTAATACATATGTAAAAAATCAACATACATAACAAGAAAACAATTAGTACATAGGTTAATAATAGCAAAAACAGCAAAATTCTTCAAATATATTTCATATATATTTCTATGCATTTATTTATTTTGCTTGTTTGTTTGCTTTAAGTCAAATAGCTGGACCAGACCTAATGGCCCATTTCAAACTTTATTTCCTGGAACAATAGAACAGAATACAAATAAGCACATTCTTAACAGCAGCATAAGATGTACATATAAGTGACTAATTCTCACCAACACCACACTGGAAGACCTGAAGTGTGGACCAATTAATGGAATAGGTTATTGTAAAAGCAAAGATTGTCCAAGACAGAGCTGAAAGATAAGTAACAGGCAGTTTCACACTAGCAATCAATCATTAAAAAATGACATAATCAGTCACTTAGGTTGTCATCTGAAATGCAATACAGTGTAGTACAACACAATGAAGACAGGACCAGACTTAAGGAGTCAGTCAGGCAGAAGATAGCTATGCTAACGTTAACGCTTAGTGTTACTAATTCCTTATTGCATATACATTTTGCTTTTTCTTTGTAATGCTGCTTTGGTTTGGATTGAATGATCGTAAACATGCATGATGCAGCTGTCTTGTGTTTGAAGTTGCAACATTTTGCACCTCCACTAGTGAATGCTTTGTTATTGCAAGCAAAGCAGTGGGAAGGTAACTGTTAAAACAGGAGGAGAAGGGAAAAAATGAATGGTTTGGCTGTTAATATAGTGCTTGAAGTAAAACAGTTTCATATTATGGTGCATTTATATTACAGTACATGTGAGTAGAGCTGATCATTTGATCATTGCTATTTTGTATCTTAAAAATCACTTGAGCTAAACCATATAGATACATTTCAGAATGCATGCTTTTAAAGAGACAGTAGCAGGTCATTGTCAAGGAATTTCTAAAACAAGTTCTTAGCCAACAAGAGAGCTTTAAATGCATTTGAGAATAACTGCAAGATAATGGTGCAGCTAGCTACAATCTTGTGTATTAAAAATATAAAAACTTCATGGTATTATTTGGTGATGAAACCATTCAATTCACTGGAGCCTTTTTCAGTCTTCTACTGGCTCCAAACAACATGGCTTTGTTTTTGCTAATGTTAAGAATGAGTTATTTTGCAGAGAATAAAATACTGATTGTTCAGTGAAGGTGTCATTTTTAGATAAGTTATCAGAGCGCTGTAATCCCAATTCATACCAAGGTGAAAGTACAGATAATGACAATAAGAAAAAAAGCAAATAAGTTCAGAGGCTGTGGATTCCTCCAGAGAGAAAAACTAGGGATGAAAGGGAATTGCAGACATATATTTTGGAGAGACAACTGTCATTCTCTGCTTTAGAGCTGTCTGATTCAAACCATATTTACTTAGTTCCTGAAGAAAGCGTGAGTCAGCAATTAGGTCCAATATTCTTGCTATCTCAACATGCTTAATGCTTGTGAGATTTCCGGAGTTCATTGGTTTGTAAATGTTCATTATTAATGAAGAAGAGAGCAGCAGTGTTAATCAGTAGGACTGTGGGACAGGAGGTACCAAGTTGGGAAGGAGTAGACAAATCCAGAAGTTTGACTGAGATGAGGAGGATGGAAACTGAAAAGGGTTAAGGTGAAGCTATGGCAGAGAAGAATAGAGATGAAGGCATCACACAGCTTAAAGAAGACAGCTACTCATTCAACTATTTTTCAGGAATTTTTAACTAACTTTTACATTCAATTGACAGAAACTGGCTAACCAAGTTCACAGATGATGACAAACTGGGAGCAGTCATTGAATCCCTCCCAGGATGAGAACACCCTTCAGGAAGGTCTAACACAGACAAATGCTTGATGCCAAAGCCATGACTTAAATCTCAATGCCGAAAAATGCATTCATTATTGTATCTTTTAGGAATTCTAGCATCCTGAATGAGTAATTCACCAGTCAGGCATCTGGGAATTCATGCAGGTAGCAGCCTAGCCTTTAACCAACATATGCCCAGGGTAGTAAGAAAAATTCTTTGATATGACTCAATTTATAAGCAAGGGCATGGCATCTAGGTCCAGAGAGGTCATCATACCACTGTATTTTACCCTCATCAGACCTATCACAGAATATAATGCCTCCTTCAGTAAGTACATGAATAGACACATCCAGCATATTAACAAAGGCTCCTTAGAACAAGAATACCAGGAGTAAATGCAATGCCCCACGCTGATCACCTCAAAGCCCTGTCTCTTTATTCAGTATCATACAGACTTCTGAGAGGTGATCTTTCCGTGAAATACAAGGCATTCCGGGACCCTATTTTGATGAACCTTCTGTACATCCACTAAACAAACAGCATCAGAACTACTAGTTTAAAAGACCCGAATTTTACTTGTGACATAAATAGGACATGTTGGAAAGACAGAACTATTTCTCAGAAAATTCCCGTTCTCTGAAACAGGCTTGGCATCCTCCCTATTCCTCTTTAAGTACAACTTGGATCAGTGGATGGGAAGTTGGAAATTTATCCCCGATCTGGCAACTATTCCTTTGATGGACAGAGGCAGTCAGTAAATCATCCACTTTATAAATGGAATTTGTGGGTCACATTTCGGCTGCATGGCTAGGTGTATAGGGCCCTAGTGGTCATTAGCCTAATATAAACCAATGAACTTATGAATAGTGAAAAAGAAGAATGTGAAAATGGCATTTATCTCAATCCACAGTGTATCCCATAAAATGCATTTCTCTAAATGTTACATGATACCTTTGTCACTCAAAAGTTCACAAGCGTGTGTGTGTGTGTGTGTGTGTGTGTGTGTGTGTGTGTGTGTGTGTGTGTGTGTGTGTGTGTGTCTGTTTGTATGTGTGTGTGTGTGTGTGTGTGTGTGTGTGTGTGTGTGTGTGTGTGTGTATACTCGTATATACTACTTTGAATTTTTTGAGACTGATACTGATGTAAAATGCTAATACTGTCAATATTTCATTGCTTTATGAAGTAGTAATTCTCATTAAAAAGAAGTGTTTTATGTTAGAAAATACAAAACATGCACAAAGTAGTAAGATGCAAAATGTCAGCATAAACATTCTTTCTATAAAAATATTTTCTTAATGCCATCTGTGCTTAAAAATGTGTTGTATATAATTCATATCAGAAAACATGTTGAGTATAAATAATTATATGCTCAAAGGCAAATGGATGGGAAGTTGGCATAATGGTTAAGGTGTTCACCTTACAGACAGAAGGGGCAGGGTTTGATTCTCACCTGGGGTAATCAGCTAAGCTTAAAATGACCCACAAAGGTAGTTAGCTTAGTACAAACCGATATATTCTTATTATATGCTCAATGTTTTTTTGAGAGGGGATGGAAATAAGCAAGGTCTGTAGATCTATGTTTAAATGAAGGGTATCACACTGAGGAAACAACTTTTTAAGAGTGGATGAAGCATAAACGGACTTCTGCAGTGTCATCATCCTAGGAGGACTCAGTAAGGATGCAGAAGAGGCAGTAGTCATGCATAATGGCTTGGGAAGGAACACAAAAAAGATAAAGTGTGTGTGTGCGGAACCGCCGTTATTTGCATAAAACAGTTCTGAAAAGATGCTAGAGTTTGTTGACTGCTCAGCTGGTTGACTAGCTGTCTGGCAGTTAGCTAAGTCAATGGCTGGCTGGCTTGCTGTTTGACTGGTTGCTTGACTGATTGGTTGGTTAACTTGTTTGTTGCATGTTTTGGAGGCACTCTGATAAAATAGTCAGGTAGCAACTAAAATAAACAGATCTTTTTACTGTACAGACTTTTATAATAAAATGTTACCATAATGCTAGAGAAATGAAAACTGAATGATAACTAACATTTTAAAATTACATTTTATGTGTTAATAATTTACAGAAACAGTATAAAAGTGCCATGGAAGAAGCTAAGAAGAAAGGGTATGACCTAAGAGCAGATGCAATTTCCGTAAAAGCTGCCAGAGCTTCTAGAGACATTGCAAGTGATGTAAGTATTTCATAGGGTAAATATTGCCTTTTTCGGTCATATAGTCACCTTTAAGGCATGTCATCTTCTTTACAACTGAATGCCACTACCTTCCATTCTACATAGTATAATTTTTGGAATAAATCAGAATAGGGTACTGTATGAGAACATATAAAAAATTACCCTGGCTTAGTATATTACTCAAAGCTAGCTGTTCATATACAAACATATATAAGAATAAATCATTTGTTCCTTCATTAATATTTTATATTTAGACTAAAAAAAGTGTATTTTAAATAAAGTTATAATAAGTGTAATTCTGATTGAACTTGATATAGTACAAATACAAGGAAGCATATCAGAAGGCAAGAGGAAAGCATGTCGGTTTCCGTAGCCTACAGGATGATCCTAAACTGGTTCACTACATGCAAGTTGCAAAGATGCAGTCCGAACGGGAGTACAAGAAAGATTATGAGAAGACAAAGACAAAGTACCATACGCCTCTGGACATGTTCAGTGTTGTAGCTGCAAAGAAGGCCCAGGAAGTCAGTACCAATGTGAACTACAAACAGCCAATTCACCAATACACCCTCCTGCCCGATGCAATGAATGTACAATTAACTAGGAACATGAACTACCTTCAAAGTGATGTAAGATGTCTTTTACAATTAGTATATTATTATCATGTTCCTATACGTGAGACTATAAATCATAACGTATTTTATTTGGTATCTTTCAATATATTTGCAGATTGCCTACAAAGAAGATTATAATTCATGGTTTAAGGGTATTGGCTGGGTACCAGTTGGTTCCTTGGATGTGGAGAAAGCCAAGAAAGCTACTCAAATCCTCAGTGAAAGACAGTACCGCCAGCATCCAGAAACACTCAAATTCACAAGTGATCTTGAAGCAATGAATTTTGTTCTTGCTAAAAACAATGCAGTGACTATGAATAAGGTAAAAATAAATGATTTGCTTAGTAGCATCAAAGTAATCATTAAAGTATACTGCATGTGAAAGGAAGAAGAGGTTGTTCATGTGATAAAAATATTAGAAATATTTAAAAAAAAAATAAATATATATATATATATATATATATATATATATATATATATATATATATATAGGTTAACTTTATATGCTCAAAATCCTGAAATATCGAATTTCAGAATCTCGAGCCCATAAAGTGGAAAGGCTAAAACATCAAACACCCAGAAGCGCAAAATTCAAAATCATGACTTCTATACTACACATACACACACCTGTCTCCCCACAAATAAACACTGTGCCCCCCTGCACCCCCCTATGTGGGGGGCTGAGCCCCCAACACCACCCTTACTTAAATATACTAACTCCAAGGTTGCACTACATACACAAACACACAAAACACCACCCCACAAGCTACATCCCCCTCGCACACACACACACACACACACACACACACACACACACACACACACACACACACACACTCACACACACACACCACAGTAACAAAACACACTAACACACACTACAACCCCTACCCAAAACCCGTAAAACATAAACACTTACCTAAATCCATGAACACAGCGCAACACCAGAACCGCTAACTCAACATCTCCAAAATGCAAGATTTTGAATTTTGCGCTTCATGGTGTTCGATGTTTTAGCCTTTCCACTTTATGGGCCCAAGATTCTGAAATTCGATATTTCAGGATTTTGAGCATATAAAGTGTTTCTATATATATATATATATATATATATATATATATATATATAGATATAGATATAGATATATAGATATATAGATAGATATATTATCTTTTCATTTAAACTTATTTCTACACTGAGTCACTGTCAGATCATTAACATTTGATTACTGATGGTTCTAATGCACTATTCAGCTTCAGGGATAACCCTTGCTTGACTCAGAAAAGAAACAAAGAATAAATGCTGTTAAAGCACCCAAATACATCAGGGTAGTACTTTCAGTTTGCCCATTGCTAGTCTTCTTCTTCTTCTTCTTTCGGCTTTTTCCCGGTTAGGGGTTGCCACAGCAGATCACCTTGTCCACACATTGAATGGCAGTGGAGTTTTACGGTGTCAAGTTGCCAGCCCGGTGCCCAACCTTCCACAGAAGGCACACTCACACGCACACCTAGGGCCAATTTAGAGTGTCCAATCCACCTGCAGCATGTCTTTGGGATATTTTAAATAGTATCTACATTTTCAATCTGGGAGTGCATATGGAACAATACTTGTTAAGTACTCCTTCAGGCAAATGCATCTGATGTCTGTGCAAACTACATGGTGGTTTTGATGGTAATGGAGGAGAGCCACAGAAGTCTAGTATCATAATGAGCAAATATTTCATCTTACTTAATCACTGTATGTAGCAGATAAAGGGAGAAACAGCTGTCAGCTACATCAGGTTTCTGCCTGTATGAGAGGTGGAGTTTCTCTCACAATGTTCCATTGGCATATGTTGTTAAAGTAAAGGTGACCAATCACAGGTAGTCAATAATGTGGTTGGCATGGTAAAAGCTCTATGATTCCTTTCACTTCCTGCCATTTGTTTCAATTCCATGTAAGTTGTATAGTCTTTTAACCAAGTAAGTACTAACCCTCATTTGTAAATTCTGAACAGGGGAGGCAAAGGGCAGAAACAGTCACTATTTAATAAAATAAATTCTTTCTAACAGTAATGTTTACATGGGTTAGGAAGTGTCAGCATCAAACTAGAAAACAGTGTGGATGTTGTGGGTAGGGTTATAACATAGAAACTCCTTTTTTTCCATGCGTTATCATGCCATGCTATTATGACAAATATTGCACAGAGCCTTGTGAAAACATGCCACTAATAGAAAATTACTGGGAAGACAGAAAAAGCAGAAAGCAATAAAAAATAAGGCTGATTGGAATTTCATCAGAGTAAGTTATGTGATGTAACCAATGTCTTATATAACTGCAGTTTGTGACCACTCATGTCATCTCCTTAAAGAAATACTCTTAAGTTTATGTAACTATGAATTTAAATGTAATGACAATCTGATATCATAACCAAAGAAATCATTAGAAATCTGGAGATTAAACAGAGGTTTTAAAATACATTTAATATTAATCATGCCATTCAGTTCTGGTGCTCTATCTGCACCTAAACATAACTTCTTTGCATTCCAGCATGTTGTCAGAATCACCCCCAAATGATCTATCATGAATGCTGCCCAATACAAAAAAGTACATTTTCTAAAACTGTTATAACAAGGGGCATGTTTATCTAAAGCATTAGTCAAATCTTTATTCTTGATGGCCAACGTGTCTTTGTATATTCTCTATGGATTTACCTACATAAAACACCTGCAGGAATTATATGTTGCCAAATAAACAATGCCTCCAAAATTGCAAATGAATGTCTATTTGGCATTCACAATTATATTTAAATTTCTGAATACAACAGTGTGTCCTCTGTTACTATATCTGCACTGCTTACACCCATTCAGAGATATCTACCCAAAGGCCCCACCTGTCTGAAGTTCCGATCATAATTAGATTGCAATAAACTATTAATATTACATAACCTTTGATAACGAAATATAGGTTTAGATAGTATAATACTAAATAAATCCTTCTTACCAGTGATAATCTTCCAGTTATCAACAACTACATTCTTAATGTTCACCATGCCAATGCTAATCAACACATTGAAAGCCATACTGTGATTGTTTTATACAGTACAATTTGTATCTCTTATATTGTACCCTTGAATAAAAACAGGATTCAGTGTTGTCTATTACAAATAACTTAATCACTAATTTTGTCTAATCTTTCATTACAGTAACCCCTATTTATGAAAATGTTTTCAAAACTTCAACTTCATGATAGAACCACAAATCATTACTGATTACATGACTGAGTCTAATAAATTACCCTATAATAGGGTCATAGTTTCATAGGTAGATACTAGGCTATTTGCCCGAGGGCATTTATAAGCCTAGCCCGTAAGTGTCGGCTTTCGCCGCTCTATAAATTAGTTAGCTGCACCTCTGTCAAGCAGAGCCACAGACATGACCCCGGGGTGTATTTTCTATTTCCCATCCACTCGTCAAGGTTCTTCTTGAAGAGTAATATTGAGGACGGTGCTCTGTCTAATGTAATTAGGGATTTTGTTCCAAAGTGTGGGGAGTCTCTGTGACAGGAATCTGTCCTTCCAGCATGTTCTATTTATTGTAGTGTCGAGGTTTAGCTCATTGGAGCATATGGCTCGTAGTGACTTGGATTTCTTTAGGTGGAGCATGTCCATCAATTCTGAGTTGAACATGGCTTTGTAGGTTAGGCAGAGATCACCTCTGAGCAAGTGGTATGCCACTGAGTAAAGCCAGAGTTTTTTTCAGTCTGGCTGCATTTGGCATATGTGGCCTGTGATCCTCTTGGTGAGGTACTTCTGTGGTCTCTCCAGCTGCAGGTAGTGTCTTGTGAGGTACATCCCAAAAGGGGCATTGTACTCTATGATGGGTCTGATGAGTGACGAGTATAGGGGCACTATTACCTCTTTATTTCTAGATGCAAACCCTTTAGTAATTAGATGGGCTACATAGAAGGATTTCCTAACTACTTTGGTGATGTGATTGTCAAATGAGAGATTACTATCTACCTGAGTCCCCAGGTCTCTTATTACCTCTTCTGTATTAAGGGGGCTGCCACCAATGTGGTAGTTCGTGGTTGTTTTGTTCTTCCCAAACGGGATGACTATGCACTTTTTGGAATTTATCTTGAGGCCATGACTTTGACACCATGTGTCAGTCTCGGTGAGGCCCTTCTGGAGAATGTCCATATCAGCCAGAGTGTCAATTATGGTTCCCAGCTTGCAGTCATCAGCAAATCTGGTCAGCCATAGACCTTTTATGTTTGCCTGTACTTCTGAAAAATATATGCCGAACAGTAGCGGGCCTAAGACTGAACCCTGGGGGAAACCACTTGTGACTGGTTTAGAGTCGGACATGGATCCCACTATTCTTACTGAGTGGGTTCTGTCTGTAAGCCAGCTGGCAACCCATCTCGTGATGTAGGGGTTTATGTTTAGGCTGATGAGTTTGTCTGTGATACCCGAGTGAGGAATGGTGTTGAAAGCCTGGGCAAGGTCTAGGTAGGCTGTATGAACCACCTTACCCTTGTCAATGGCTTTGTTGACTTTTTCGAAGAAGTCAACCAGGTTCAGTAGGCATGATCTGCCCTTAACAAAGCCGAACTGAGTTGGGTCAAGTGTTTAGAGTTCTCCTATGTCCTTGTCAATGAGTTCCATGATGATACGCTCCATAGCCTTGCAGACCAGGCTGGTCAGGCTTATAGGGCGATAGTTACCAGGGTCAGTTGTTGCTCCCCCTTTGTGAAGTGGAATAACCGTTGCTGTGTGCCAATCCAAGGGCATGTAGCGTGTGGATAGGCTGAGGTTGAAAAGTTTCTTTAAGAGAGGGCTTAGTTCATCTTACAATTCATGCAGGATGCAGCCTGGGACTCCATCTGGCCCCATTGATGCTGTGTTTTTGGCTTTTCTAAGGGCTATTTTTGCTTGTGCTTCTGTGATTTCAGGGATGCTGGACTCTTCGTGTATTACTATGGGTCCTTTTGGGGGTGATAAGGGGGGGGGTGAAGTTGGCACTAAATCTATCTGCCAGGATGTTGGCGATGTCTGTAGGTTCCATATATGTTGTGCTATTTTGCACCAGCTCGGTGCATATCTGTGATTTACCACTTAGATTCTTTACATAACCATTGAAGGCTTTGTGGTTATCTTTCAAATCCTTGGCTATCTTTCTTTCAAAATATGCCTTGGAAGATTTTATAAGGGGCCTAAGTTTTTTACTAATATTAGTCAGGGATGTCTTTCCTTCTTGGGATTTGCTTATTTTCTGGACTAGTTTCCTCCTTCTATTGTATAGTTTGTTGATTGCCAGGGTCCACCAGACTGGTTTCCTTCATATGGAGGAGTGAGTCTTGGTTTTACTAGGGATGGCACAATCAATACATCCTTGTAGGTGTTGATAGAGTGCATTTGTAAAGACGTCTGCATTTTGGGCGGAGTTATCCCTAGGTGTGCGGGGTATGAAGCTACCCACCTCAGTCTTGAGCTGTGTGAAGTTGGATTTGGGAAAGTTTTTCACTGAGGTTTCCTTGTGTGGGGGAGATGATGGGGTGTGGACATCCAGTGTGATTAGTTTATGGTCAGATCTAACCAGTGACTAGTTTACCTCCGATGTGGAGCACCTGTCGCTCATGTTGGTGATGCCCAGGTCTAGTATGTTTCCACCTCTGGTTGGGGAGTTTACCAGCTGATCCAAGGCATTTGAGTTGATAAATTCCAGGAATCGCTGGGCCTGGGAGTTAGTACTAGAGTAGTTTTCCCAGTTGATGGAGGGGTAATTGAAATTGCCCAATGTCAGGGTGTTTTGTAGGACCTTAATGTTTTCCAGTGTCTCCAGGAAGGTTGAGTGTTGATCCTGGGACATGGAGGGTGATCTGTAGCAAGCCACAATTTGCATTTCAGTTTTTCCTTACATAAGTTGCACATGGATGATCTCTGTAGTATCATGTTGTGCCATTAACCTGGAGGTGTGGGTATCCTTGATGAATATGGATACTCCCCCTCCTTTTGTTGCTCAGTCCGTGTTCTGTGGCCAAAATGTGTGGTATGAGTTGCATCCCAGTAGTGCTGGGGTGCTCTCTGGAGCCTTGAACCAGGTTTCTGTTACTGCACAGATGTCAACGTTCTCCATACTGAGGAGTGCTTTGAGTGTGTGCATTTTGAGATTTAAACTCCTGGCATTGAGTAGCATAACCCTCAGTTTTTTGTTTATTGTGCTGGTTATGGTGGCCTGTTTGACTTTTGGGCCTTGCCTAAAAAAGGCACAGTGGGGATAGCAAGAGCCTTGGCCAATATTTGAAAGCCTAGGGGTAACAGGTGCAAGCCATCTCTTGCAAAGCAATGAGGTTTGTCGAGCATGTCTTCCCAGGCTGACAGATACTGGATCCCCTTTGAATGACACCAGAAGTTTAGCCAATTGTTGAAGCTGATCATTTTTTCTTTATACTGAGGTATCATTCTTGGCGAAGGCAGACTGCTACTCCGGGTCAGGGTCATACCCGCCTGGGTTACATGATCAGAGAGCTCTTCCATATCTCTTTTCATGTAGTCCAGGGAGATACATCTCAGGTCATTCACACCAACATGTACAATGACAGAGTCATATTTGTACTTGTTCTGGAGTGACCCGAGTGCTTGTGTTATGTGGTGGATTCTGGCTCCTGATAGGCAGCTAAAAGTAATCCAGTCTGGTGAGTGGGACATCAGTGTACCTGACTATGGTGTCTCCTATCTATTACTAGTGTGTTAGGTATGCTATTTGGCCTTAAGGGCTGAGAGTGTGCGGCACACTGATTTTGTGGTTTATGTGTTGTTTGGTTGGTGATGTGATGTACTGGTGTGGGTTGTTTGGGAGTCTGCCTTGGAGGCCTCTGTTTCTTTGGTAAGCTATTAGTTAGAGCCTCCGAGTTTGATTTTGTGTGTTTATGTGTATCTTTTGCCTGTGCTTGTATAGTTGGTCTATGTGAGACTGGAGGTGCGATGCAGGTGCTGACCTTCTCCTCTTGACTGACTGTTTCAGTCATGGGTGGAGAGAGCTTAGCCTCCAGTTTGGCTGTATAGTTACATCTCACACATGTGTTAGAGTTGAGTGGTAGGAGGAGAAGGTTGTCTGTGTACATGAGGCAGTTGTGACATTGACCCAAGATACCCAGATTCACTAGCTGGACAGGAGAATACACTGGAAATTGCCCTTTGGTCATGCCTGAATAATAGGGTGGGTTGTTATGTACCTTTGGCTGGTTGGGATGAATAAAGAGCCTTGCCCTGCTGGACAATCTAGTGCTGGAGTTGTGCTTACTGTTAGCTTTAGCTAGTGCTGGGTGTTAGGTGTGTGGTTGAGTGCTTAGATTAAGTGTTTAAAGAGTTCCAAGGGAAAAACTGAAGTGTAGACTTTGTGGAGCCGGGAATAGTTTAACCCTAGCTAACCCATGCTGCGCGGTGCGCAAAACCATGCAAACATGGTTTATATGGCAGGGAAATGAAAGAGATAGGAATTAGCCCAAAATAGCCAATACACTACAAACTTCTGTGCTGGGACCACTCCTCCAGGGATAGATAGGCTGCTCAAAGCTCCCCTCTCTCACAGGTGAACAGCGAAACTTCCCGCTATCCAAGTAAGGCATGGGCAACTCAGAAACCTGAAACACAGCCCTGAATTCAGCACTAGCCTGAAAACTGGACTACACTAGCATAGGAAGGTGGGAAAAGCAAAGATGTTTTTTGTTTTTTTTCTTCTTTTTAGAAGGCAGAAAACAGCAGAAAATACAGTGATACAGATAAAATGACTTTCTTTAAATGCACAGAAAGGCTAACACACTTTAGTGTGTTGCCTACAACAGTTAAACAAACTTTTTAACAAAAAACGACTTTAAAAAGTGCATGCAGTCAAGTAAGTACAAACACAGATAAGTACAAGCTTATAAATCACAATAAACGCTGAAAAATCAGCATTTAAGTGGAAAACAAACTAGCGTGGTATAAAAAGCAGAAAAAGGTACTTAAACCACTCCAAAAGTCTCTCTTTAGTTCTCCACTGCTTGTAGACTCTGCAGGACACCAGGTGGGAGCTTGCTGAGCTGAATACAAGCCAAAAATCACGCAGTGGCTTTTATTGCAGGGAAATGAAAGAAATAGGAATTAGCCCAAAATGGCCAATAGACTACAAACTTCTGTGCTGGGACCACTTCTCCAGGGATAGATAGGCTGCTCAAAGCTCCCCCTTCTCACAGGTGAACAGTGAAACTTCCCACTATCCAAGTAAGGTATGAGCAACTCACATACCTGAAACACAGCCCTGAATTCAGCACTAGCCTGAAAACTGGACTACACTAGTATAGGAAGGTGGAAGGCAGAAAACAGCAGAAAATACGGTGATACAGATAAAACAACTTTCTTTTAAATGCACAGAAAGGCTAACACAAGTGCAGGCAGTCAGGTAAGTACAAACGCAGATAAGTACAAGCTTATAAATCACAATAAACGCTGAAAAATTGGCATTTAGGTGGAAAACACACTAGCAAGGTATAAAAAGCAGAAAAGGGTACTTAATCCACTCCAAAAGTCTCTCTTTAGTTCTCCGCTGCTTGTAGACTCTGCAGGACACCAGGTAGGAGCTTGCTGAGTTGAAATGTTGCATTTCATGAAAGGTGGATGACAACTGCCAAAAATGTAAATAATTGTTCACACAGTTTTCTTTTCTGTGAATGTTACTGTAAGAAGGGTGGCCACGGTGGTGTAGCAGTTAGCATTGCCACCTCACAGCAAGAGGTTCTCCGGTTCGATCCTCGGCTGGGGTGCCTTCTGTGTGGAGTCTGCATATCCTCCCTGTGGTCACGTGGGTTTCCTCCATGTGCTCCGGTTTCCTCCCACATCCCAAAGACATGCTGTAGGTGGGTTGGATACTCCACATTGGCCCTAGGCATGAGTGTGTGCATGTGTGTGCCTTCTGTGGAAGTTTGGGTGCTGGGCAAGCAACTCGACACTGTAAAACTCCACTGCCAATCATGAGCAGACAGGTGATCCACTGTGGTGACCTCTATCCGGGAAAAGCCAAAAGTAGAAGAAGAATGTTACTGTGAAAACAGGAAGAAGTTATATCTAATGTCAAAGTTAAATAAAAAAATGTATCACAGAGCCCTTGTCACCTAAAGAAAAGAATAAAAAAGTAATAGTGGTGTTAAGATCTTTAAAAAAAAGCATAAAAATCATCAACAGTACCATCCCGCAAAAAAGCAAATCATCACTATACCTTCTAAAATGTTTTGCATGCATAAAAAGAGGCTGCTTAGTCATCACATCATATTACCAACAACTCATAATTAAGTTTGCAAATACAGGTGCCATATGGGCACCCATGCCTACACCTTTTTGTTGGTGATAGATGACATCCTGAAACATAAGAAAAGTATTGGTCAAAAACAAATCAAGCAATATACACAATGTGTTAACTTTTTGTATAACTGCTTAACATCTGACAAAATCTATGCCCTGATCTTGATGTATATACATATACAAAGAAACAGTATCTATAGCAATCAAAAAACTTTATTCACCAGTGAAGCTGTATTTCTTGAAGAGATCTAAACATATCCAAGAATCTTTTAAATAGTGCTGCAAGTGTTGAACAACAGGATTTAAAATATGATCCAAATAAATTGCTATAAACTCAGTCTTACCGTAATGAGCTGAAACAATAGGCCTTAATGGTGAATTGGTATTATTTTTATGAATTTTTGGTAACCCAAATATTTTGCCTATTTTGAGAAAGTTATTCATTAAAAAATCATATTTAGTAAAATCAATATAACCTTGATACAAATGGTCTATCAAGCATCCATCAATGAATATGAATTTACTCTCAATAAATTATTTAGTTATTACTTTGTAACATGAAGATGGGCAGCCACGGTGGTGCAGCAGTTAGCATTGTCACCTCACAGCAAGAGGTTCTCCGGTTTGATCCTCAGCTGGGGTGCCTTCTGTGCAGAGTCTGCAAGTCCTCCCTGTGGTCATGTGTTTCCTCCGGGTGCTCCGGTTTCCTCCCACATCCCAAAGACATGCTATAGGTGGATTGGACACTCTAAATTGGCCCTAGGCATGTGTGTGTGCCTTCTGTGGAAGGTTGGGCGCTGGGCTGGCAACTCCACACCGTAAAACTCTACTGCCAATCATGAGCAGACAGGTGATCCACTGTGGCAACCTCTAACTGGGAAAATCCAAAAGAAGAAGACTTTGTAACATGAAGAGTCTGCTAAGAACTCATTCATTTAACCCATGGTTAGAAATTCATTATGTAGTACTGATCGAAATATTGGTTTAATTACAGAGTAGTCAAGTTATGGGATTTGCTGTATTAATGTAAAAAATGCAAAAAACAATGGAACATTTCAGCATGGGAGATAAAATCTTTGTATGTTAGGCAGGTATATGGGCTTTTGGCATTTTGCATAGATCCATGAACACTAATAACAACATGGAAAAGGTCACAAGGTCACAATACCATAATTTGCAGGTGCTAATTTGGACTGTAAAACTCTGTGTGCTCTTTCAGTTCTCAAATCCAATTCTGGTTTCAAGCCGAAAGACAGCACAAAAGGTGGCATTAAATAACTAGCTCATGCTGAATTCCTGACTTCCTTCTTGAACTTCAAAGATTTGTGAGTTATTCCATCATGTTATATTTTTCAAATTATTATTTTTTTCTTATAGTTTTTGATTCAGATAAAAAAGTCTCTGAATTTTAGTTTGCCGTTGACTCATTCCAGTGCACCGATGGCATTGTCAAGCACTGTGTTCTCTAAATTATCATCTTTGTCGTCATCATCATCATTATCATTATTATCGTTTTTTTGATATAAAAATTTATTTTTTGGTTTTGTTTGCAAATGGCCATTTCTATCTGACATGATTCTGATTTAGAAATCTTTCAGTCACTTGATACAATATTCACTACTATTGTAATTTGGATTTTTTTTCAAAATGATTGTGAGAAGATCTCCTGACATATATTTTCAAGAATTACTTTTTTCTCAATGCATGATGCCACTTGGTCAAGGACATCAGAAAAAGAAGATTGTAGAATTCTTTAATAAAGTATTAAAAATGTCCTATTGACACCACTGTGAAAGATCGGGAAACTATTTGAATGCATGATCTGAATTATACTCGTAGCTCATTCATGGTCACAGAGCCCATAGTGATCAGATAAAGTGCTTCAAAGATGAACAGGGACATAGTTCATGAAAATAGACCAGGAAATCATGATCTAGATGCAGCAAGGTACCCAATGATTTCAGTGACACCAAGAAGGGACTTGTATCATTTAAGAAACTTTGCTTGCAATTGATGAACTTCCAAACCCCCTTAACAAATAACTTTTCACCACAATTTAAGAAAACCATAACTACCAATGAAAGCAGACTTCACATCTTAAACACAGCATTTTTTTTTGCAAAGCACAAGCCCCCATGCACCCTTCACCCACCCTTACTTAAAATGATTACCATCACTGCTACACGGCTGTGGAGAAAAAAACTGCAACACTGAACATAGCAACTATATGAACTGTGATTTTGCCACATTATTAAATGTCCTTTCCTTAGAGGCATCTGTTTAGATATTTCAGTAAAAGTATCAGTGTGCAGACTCAGAGACTCAAGGTACAGATAACTCTGGAGTGATGAAATCTATGAAGTACAGTCAGGGAAAAGTAAAAGTGGCAAAATGGGAATGGAGAAATAACAGTCAACAAAATTCATGTCGATCACTGAAAGATAACCATTAAAAATAATTGGCCCAAAAAGTAAAAAAAGAAAAAGCTTATGAAAAAAAGAAAGAGACAGGGACCAGGAAGAAGAGGCACATCTCCCACAGGAAACATTTGTTTATTCTTTAGGTGGGTCTATGATTACAGGAGTGAATTACTGTCTCATCTCATGACCTATCCACTAGTCTTTATCGAGGTCAGTCTCAGAGCGAGGGATCAATACATATAATAATAACAACAAACTCAGAGCCTCTGGACTCCTGAAAATGAGACATTTATTATTTATTTTATTTAGTGTTAAAATAAATATTAAGTATCATCCTGGCTAACACATTTCTAACTCTGACTCCAGACCAGATGACTATTTAAGTGCTGCTCCCAGTACTTAACAAGCTTCCATGCTTAGATCTCACCAGATGTACATAGCTATGAGCACTAACAAATTATCATGATGGGGAGCAATGCAACGTATAAGGATGTGCTTTCTAGGAGCTCCTTAGGGAAAAATTATATGATATGCATTGCATGCTTCCACTATGACATGTCGAGTTACAACTTGGTGAGGAGCAAAATCACTGAGCACTAATGGGAAGAGAAATTAACCTGACAAAAAATTAAATGTAAGTATTTGTAAGGGGGGCAAACCTCCATATGCAAGCCCACCAAATACCCTAAAGTTATGTATACCAACTCCAGTCTTGCACAAACAAAAATGAGAGCAAAATATCATAAACAAAAGGATTTACTACCAGTACAGTGCGCACCTAGTGATCTCATTGCCAGTGAATTCCTATGGAAAACAGTGATCAGAGAGTTCATGTGCGCTGTCCTGTGCTCAGTGAGTTGGTTCTTCATTTGGTTTGCACTTGATAAGCAGTAGAATAGCCCATTGTATTTTACAGTGCTTTATACCATTGGGCTTTTTTGTTTTGTGTGCACAGCCCATACTGCCAAACAAACACAGCATAGTGCATTAGCCCACTAGGCCACTCATCTCTGAAATAAACACCTCTGCCATGTTTTGAACCCAAGCTCGCCACACCTACGGCACACTGCATTAGTCCCCCACACCACACCATGCAACTTGGCATACACACAAACACACTAACAAAGACTCCCATCACTGTAAAGGGAAGGAGAAATACATTTTTATGCAATGCAGACACCAATCTAGAGGAAACTGACACCTGTAATTATGCATTATAACTGCTTTTATAGTTATTTACTAATATAACTGCAAATGAGTACATGCTCAGACTTACTTTTTTTCTTTTGTTTTAATCCATTAGCACCTCTACACAGAAGCTTGGGAAAAGGATAAAACCAAGATCCATGTAATGCCAGATACCCCTGACATTCTACAAGCCAAACTGAACAAGGTTACTTTTAGTGAGGTAAGTATATTTCCAAGCTGGAAAAAAAATGTATAGGTCCTTTTCAAAAAGTAACAGTGCTGTGTATGACTTTGTGACATCTTCATTTTGTAGGTTGTAACATGTCATATTTTAGTGGTAGTTTAACACCAGATTCCAATCAAACATTTTACTTTAAGCTCTATCTATCAGACACTGCAAAATAAGAAATTGTATTTTAAACTATAATGATGTGGACTTATTTATTGTTGCATAAATCACTGACATGTTGAAGTACTTTGTTTATTCTTGTTTATATAGTGAATGCAGTTCTATTTAACTTCTTTTCTTCAGTTAAGAGCATAAGGTTTAATCATTAAGAGCAGAACAAATGCCAAAGTTATCAGAATAATAAAGCATCTTATGATTCCTGAATTTTATTTATAAGCAGCATATAAGGTTTATGAACATAGCAGGTTCTAAAAATCAATAATTTTGTATCAATGCATTTGGATGTTTTGGACATGAACCTGTAAACCCAGATATTAATGAGATAAATTGGACTAAATTCTAAATGACTTAACTCTTGGTCTAAGTGACTTACTCCAGTATAATCCTGTTTTATAGATAGGCCTTACAGCTGTGTATTCCTGCTTAATAGATAGGCCTTACACTGGAGTAATCTCACTTTATAGATAGGCCTTACATCACAGTAATCCTGCTTTATAGATTAGACCTTACACTTGAGTAGACCTGATATGTAGATAGGCCTTACTCGAGTGTAATCCTGCTTTATAGATAGGCTTTACACTGGAGTAATCCTACTTTATAGTTAGGCCTTACATCAGAGTAATCCCGCTTTATAGATAGGCTTTACACTGGAGTAATCCTGCTTTATAGTTAGGCCTTACATCAGAGTAATCCTGCTTTATAGTTAAGCCTTACATCAGAGTAATCCTGCTTTATAGATAGGCCTTACACCATAGTAATCCTGCTTTATAGCTTGACCTTACAACAGAGTAAACCTGCTTTATAGATAGGCCTTACTCGAGTGTAATCCTGCTTTATAGATAGTCCTTACACTGGAGTAATCCTGCTTTATAGATAGGCCTTATACTGGGGTAATCCTGCTTTATAGTTAAGCCTTACATCACAGTAATCCTGCTTTATAGATAGGCCTTACTCCGGTGTAATCCTGTTTTATAGATAGGCCTTACAGCTGTGTGTTCCTGCTTAATAGATAGGCCTTACCTAATGAGCCATAGCAATAATAAAATGAATTACACTCACCAAATAAATAAATAAATCAATGAACAATCAATTTCATATCAGTAAATGTACCACAATGAGCCCTGATAATAAGAAAATGAATTACAATCACCAAATAAACAAATAAATCAACAAAGAAGCAATCTCATATCAATAAGTGTACCATAATGAGGCCTGACAATAATAAAATGAATTACAGTCAACAAAATCAAGAAACAATCTAATCATAAAAATTACACTACCATTAAATATCCAGGAGCAAACTATAGTCAACAGTTTAAATTTGGTGAATAAGCATGTACCAAAGCTAGGAAAGTGTATTCTCTAACCCATTTAATTTTAAAGAGCAGCTTATATAGTCACTCCTAAGAGATCATTGTGTCACTTTATACCTTACTAATACAACCCTTTTTTGAATATAATACACTGAAGAATTCAAACAAGCCTCCTTGAAAAACTTCAAAGGCACAATGATTTTTTTATGGGAAAAAAAGTCATAGCTTTGGAGAATCTTAAACTATTCAGAAAAACATCCAGGGCTATAATATTGTGTTTCTTATAGATGACTTAGAGGTGACTTATTCCTGGTCTACAGGCTATCGAAGCTATTGTCTGATCTAGTTCAATCTGAAAGCCTATGGCTGAAATTTACTACTGGGGATCTAATAGCCCATCAGTGAATATAGTGCTAAAAAATATCAATAACAGAAAAAATATAATTGTTGAATTATAGAGCACCATGCAATATTATGAAATAGGCTTTCTGTATATTCAGAGAACCAGTCATTAACCTCCTTCAGAAATAAATTTTGATATTTATACAGGAAACAGAAAATGTCAGCATTAGGTTATAGCAGTCAGCGAGTGATGAACCAGCATTTTGGTTAAAAAAGCTAACTTCCAAAACATTCAGTGTACTGAACATATGATAAAGCAGACGTGTGTGTGTGTGTGTGTGTGTGTGTGTGTGTGTGTGTGTGTGTGTGTGTGTGTGTGTGTGTGTGTGTGTGTGTGTGTGTGTGTGTGTGTGTGTGTGTGTGTGTGTGTGTGAAACTATCCACTTGTGCTGTGCTGATGAGATCAATAAAAAGGCCGAAAAATGCATGTCGGCAGCTAATGGGCTTTGGCTTTATTGGCTTGAATGTAACCATAAAGACTTAAAACGTGAAAAAGGCATGGACCATTCAAAAGCCATGTAACTGAAACACTGAAACACCTGATGTCCTTAAGGAGTCATTTTCATATATCTCATGGGCCTCCATTATGGGAGGTTTAAGGTATTACACAGTGAAAAAACTCTGGCTTGGCTGGGTTTTTCTTTAAGTTTTTACTGCACACATACACACACTATATATATATATATATATATATATATATATATATATATATATATATATATATATATATGTATAGATAGATATAAAATGAAGTATTTATATATATACATATATATGTACTTGTACTAAACAAACAAGGGCCCATAACATTCCTGTCATACGTCTTATGTTTAAGGGGAGATATGCAACAGTGACTCATCTATGCCATCTGGTAACTGCATTCAAATTAACCCCCAGACTATTGTCCTTGACTACCAGGTCCCTTGCTAGAATGAACAGGAGATACCATTCTATGAGGTATCAGTAGCTTTAGATAAATTAATAAATATTGCTCTAACATATATCCAACTTCTCTTATTGTTAGCTACTACCTTAATGAAGGCAGTCTGTGTAACATGAAAGGGGAAAAAATCTAGCACTACAAGAACTTGAAAATGACTGTCAGGAAATGTATTAACTGCTGGCATGCAATATTTTCAAATGAGGCTTCAATAGGACAGGGTAATAGTTTCATGTCTTATGGAATAAATTGTTTCTTATTGGAACTGAGAAATATTAAATAGTCTATACAGCCAAATATGTAGGAACAGGCATACCTTAGAAGGATGAAATTCATTCTGTCTAAACTTTGGGCTTTATTAGTGTTCATTCTCCTAACTCAACAAATTATCTGTAAACTCTCATGACTAGACATGATTTGCTCTACATGTATGTTGTTTTCATTATGATTTTTGTCTTCTCTGCCATCCCAACCATCATGCCAGCCTGTACTGGAATCAAACCAATTTCTTACCCACTAGTGGAGTCCACTATTGCAAGACATCTTGAGCAGACTGTACATGCATATATCAAGGAGTTTGTGCCCTCACTGTCATTTGGTCAGTGGTCTGGTGGTGGCATGCTCATTTGTGTCATTGCAACAACCACCCAGTGATATCCCTCTATTCACATGTGTGCTCCCACACACACACACACACACACACACACACACACACGCCAAATACACTAACAAAGTCAGCCGTCACTGACTTTGGTGATCCTGCTCACTCCCTTCCCGGACTGGCTTCCTCATGTCAAGATGTGACATCCATCATTGAAACAGTGCCATGTGCCATCTAGGAACCATCATCCCTCCCCTCAGATCCCCTCAATAGGCATGTCTATCCTCTCTCCTGAACCATTAAGTACCCAAGCTGCTAATCAAGCTCAGGTTACCTGGGCAGTTCCCAGAGTTTTCTCTCTCTGCCCCACTAGTGCAGGCTTGATCTAAATGTATTTTATAAACAAACTAATTGCAATGAGGTAAGCAATCCTATAATACCTCAGGTATGCAGTGTCATGAGCTGTAAACATAAGAATGCCTTTGCAAGCAGAACGGGACTCTTCAGTCTTTCTTCATTTGCTTTATTTTCCCATAATTAGTTTTGCTGTTTGTACCATCATGGTTGGCCTAGACTTAGCAGAGCCTCATACATCACAAAGTACTTTACAAATTTCTCATAGCAAAGCCAATGATATAGTGGTTGGCTTGTGATTATGGTAAATCAAGTTTGGAAATGGATTTGCACCCTTTTTTGGGCTGGTGAGGGAGTGTAAGGCCGTAAGTCCAGTGGGCTACTGTCCTTTCCTTAACGTCTTCTGTGCAGATATTTCAGAAAAAGTGCCCCTGGTGGAGACACAAAGACTCAAGGTACAGATATGTCTGTACTGATTTAAATATATTTGGGGCAGAATGTTTGTGGTTATTTCATTATATTCCCTGCTTCTGTACAGCTTAGGAAGCTTGGTTCACTTGATCTCCATGGCATTACCACAAATGCCTCATTGCAGTCTATTAATAGCATTGTCTACCTATCAACCGACTTATAGTTGCAATCAAAATGAAGGGGTTTAGGGCATCCTGATGCTGGACAAAAATAAGAGAGCCCCATTAACAGAGGTAGTTGGATGGTCCATGCCTGCAGACATTCAGTCAGAAAACTAGCTTAATAAGTGTCTGACCATTAAACTGTGATTTGCGAATGTGTCTTGCTTGAAAGCATGTTCAACTAGCAGTATTTTTCTTCCAGTTTTACAGGATAAGAATGCAATTACAACAAAGGCACATCGTGGCCATACATTTGTGTTTGGTACATTTTCCTTACTTTTCAAAATCATTGTAGTGGTCAAAATCTCTACCATTTCTAGTATTGACTAAGCCAACAGTGACAACTATTTTGCTCCTTTCCTGTGCAGAAGAAGGTCACCTGTTAGAGGAAGCCCTCTTGAACTGAGTTCTCACATGACCTGATTGTGGTTAATCAGTATATGAAAGATTGTGCCCCATTCTTCAATATCTTAAGGCTAGCTGTACTGCAGAAATTCTTATGACTATCTAAACACAATGCTATTAGTCATATATTGCAAATTAAAACAGGATATTGCCCAGAACTTACACATTATCTAGTATATTACAGTATTTAATGAGCTATGAATATTTCAGAAACAGAAGTGCTTATATCCAAGAAATCTGAATGACTGTGTTTTGGAAATGGTGCTTTCTTTTTCTAAAGTCACCAGAAAAAGGACTGAAAGACAAGTGCTTTATATTTGCAAATAATCAAGTCTACCTTTTTTCTGTTAAGTAATGTTAACTTTTAAGGTGTTTATAATAAGTAGTGTGGGGGGAGGGGGGTTGCAAGGATGAGGTCCCTGCACAAAAAAATATGCATTTCAGTCAAATGTCCAGTCTTCATTCATAACCTTTTAACTGTGATTTTCTGCCTTTGCTTTAAACTATATCAGTTTGATAGGAGACCTTAGTTTAATCCTAAACTTCTGCATGGAGATTTTTTAGTAGTAATTCAAGTTTAGATTTGTATTTGACACCCTGTTATGTGAAATGTCTTTTATTCTTTGCACTAATATGATGTTGTTTACTGTGCAATCAATGTTTCCCTATCCTTTATTAGGCATTCACTGTAGAAATGACATAGTTTTGTAGTCTCTGATATTTTTTTAATCAGAATAACATATTAAGAACAAATAAAGTGTCTTTATCACTTTGTCACTAACATTTTGACATGTTCTCTCGTTACAGAAAGCATACAGGAGTGGATGGGAAGATGCAAAGAAGAAAGGATATGACCTCAGAGTTGATGCAATATCAATAAAAGCAGCAAAAGCTTCTAGGGATATTGCCAGTGAAGTAAGTAGTAGTTCTACTAGTAATAAGAATTACCATTGATGTACAGAGTATATTATGTACTTCTTTTGTTTAACTTTTTAGACAAAATTATTCATTATGGTCATGTGATACTGTACAAAGAGATAACCCTTTATCTAGAGCCCCCTCTTTGTAATAAGGGCCAAGTTATCCACTACTCAAAGTCCCACCCTTTGTAATAAGGGTCATGTTATGCACTACCCAAAGCCCCCCCTTTGTAATAAGGGTCATGTTATGCACTACCCAAAGCCCCCCCCCCTTTGTAATAAGGGTCATGTTATCCATAACCCAGCTCTCTGCTCCCTCTTGCTGTATTACTCTTCCTCTCAGTCTCTTACTGTCAAGTTCCAGTCTATCACAGACAGCACACAGGCACCCCACACACATACATGCACACACTCTCATGCATGTGCACACACCCACACACCCAGATACACACACACACACACATATATACACATACATATATGTATATATACAGTATATATACAGACATATATATATAAACACACACACTGTGTGATAGCATTCACTTTTGTTCATAGGTTCATAACTAGGTACAAGGCTATCGACCCAAGGGCCTACGTAAGCCTAGCCAACAAGGTTCCCTGGCTTACGCCACCCAAGAAAGTTATTTTCCTGTGCCACTGTCGAGCAGAGACAAAGAAGTGATCCCCAAAGTGTATTTTCTATTACCCATCCACTCATCAAGATTTTTCTTGAGGAGTGCTAATGAAGAACTTTGCTTGACATAGATGGGTAGCCTGTTCTAGAGTATGGGAAGGCTCTGGGACAGGAATCTATCCCTCCAGCAAGTCCTGTTTATTGTGGTAACAAGGTTTAGGTCCCTAGAGCATGTAGCTTGGAGGGATTGGGATTTCTTTAGGTGTAGCATGTCCAACAGCTCTGGGTTTGACATAGCTTTATATGTTAGGCAGAGATCACCTCAGAGTAGGCAATATGCTACGGAGTAAAGCTGGAGTTTTTTGAGGCAGTCAGTGTAGGGCATTTGTTTGAGGCCAGTAATCCTCTTTGTGAGGTACTTCTGTGGCCTTTCCAGCTGCTGCAGATGTCTTGTGAGGTACATTCCAAAAGGGGAATTGTACTCTGTAATGGGTCTAATGAGTGTCGAGTAGAGGGGAACAATTACTTCTTTTTTTCCTGGATGAGAACCCTTTTATGATGAGGTGTGCCATGTAGAAGGACTTCCTGACTACTGTGGCAATGTGACTATCAAAGGAGAGACTACTGTCCACCTGGGTCCCAAGGTCTCTTATCACACATTCAGTGTTAAGTAGATTGCTGCCTATGTGGTAGTTCATGGGTACAGAGTTTTTACCAAAGGGGATGACACTGCATTTTTTGGCATTGAGCTTGAGGCCATGGCTCTGACACCAGGCATCTGTCTCAGTGAGGCCCTTCTGTAGGATGTCTACATCATTTGGGGACTTGACTATGGCTCCTAGTTTGCAGTCATCTGCGAACTTCATTAGCCAGAGGCCTTCTGTGTTAGCCTGTACTTCAGAGAAGTAGATACCAAACAGGAGAGGTCCCAGGATGGAACCCTGTGGTACTCCACTTGTCACTGCCTTGAGGTCAGATTTGGAGTCTGCAACTTTTACAGTGTGGGTTCTGTCAGTGAGCCAGTTGGCAACCCATCTTGTGAGGTAGTGATTTATACCTAGTTTAGTGAGTTTAGCTATAATTCCAGAATGGGGGATGGTGTCGAAAGCCTTGGCAAGGTCAAGATAGGCTGTGTGAACCACCTTACCTTCATCTACGGCTTTGGTGACTGCCTCAAAGAAGTCGATCAGGTTCAGGAGGCATGATCTGCTTTTCACAAACCTGAACTGGGTGGGATCAAGAGTTTGGAGGTTACCAATGTCTTTGTTTATGAGTTCCATGATGACACGTTCCATGGCCTTACAGACCAGGCTCGTCAGGTTAATAGGTCGATAGTTCCTGGGATCAGTGGTGGCTCCCCCTTTGTGGAGTGGGATAACTGTTGCTGTGTGCCATTCATTGGGCACAAAGCCTGATGCGAGGCTATTATTGAACATGGTGCTTAAGTGGGGAGCCAGTTCATTCTGAAGTTCATGTAAAACACAGCCTGGGATGTTATCTGGTCCCATGGATGCTGTGTTTTTGGCTTTAGAGAGTGCAGCTTTTACCCGCGTAGTTGTGATTACAGGGACTCTGCATTCTTCCTGTATAGATATGGGCCCTTTAGGGGGTGAGGGAGGGAGTTAGGACTGAACCTATCTGCCAGGATTTTGGCAATATCAGTTGGTTCTGTAATTTTCGTGCCATTGTGCTGTAACTCAGAGCAGATCTGGATGTTGCCATCGAGATTATTGACATAGCTATAGAATGCTTTGTGGTTGTCCTTAGAAGTAGTGGCAATTTTGTTTTCACAGCTAGCTTCGGAGGATCTTATAAGGGATCTCAGTTCTTACTGAGGCTGACCAGGGAGCTCCTCCACTCGTGGGATTTTACTCTCTTTTGCAACAGTTTCTTCCTTCTGTTGTATAGTTTGTTTATGGCAGGGGACCACCAGATTGGCTTCCTTTTTTTGGAGGAAAGTGTCTTGGTTCTGTTTGGGATAGCACGATCCATGCAGTCGTGTAAGTGCTTATAGAGTGCATTTGTGTAGGATTCAGCAGTTGTAACTGTATCTGTATGGGTGTCATGAAGTTCACCACTTCTGTCTTAAGAAGCATGAAGTTGGCTTTGGAGAAATGTTTTACCGTGGTTTCCTTAATGGGGGGTGGGGGCGGGATGTGGATATCAAGGGTGATTAGCTTATGGTCGGACTGGACCATTCTCCATTCTCTTTCTGTTTGTTTTTCTTCTATTGAGGTACAGTGGCATGGATCAATATGACACCTCTTTGGCTAAATCTAGGTTTTATAAGCTTTTGGACTTCATAAGCCATTGTTTGAGTCTTCCTTTAGCCATCTAACTTTGGTTCCTAACTCTTCTCAATGGGAAGACTCATTCTTTTTGAGTTCCACATTTTTTTTCAAATATTAAAATGCTGGAATTACTGTTCCACTTCTTGAATGACCTGCTAAGCCTATCCTTAGTGTGCTAGCCCTTAGATTCTGGGGTACATTTGTTGTTGTATTCTGTATCTTGTTCAACGATCTGACACATGCCTACATAAATTCCCAAAATAACTACACATAATTCTGTTAAGTTTACCCTATCTAGTACTATGTATGAAATTAGGTGTACCTCCCTTCCTGTTTCTTTAGTGTATTCATTTGCATTGTGCTCAGCATTGCTACTATGTACATATGCATAGTTACCGTCTTGTTCATACACCCTTAATGCACATTATCCTTGGTGCTGCCAAGCGGTACCTCTAATATCTGGTGACATTTACCACTGAAGGCATGCTGCTCTGATTCTGTTGTATAACACATTCCCCTGGCATGTTTCAAAACAAATTAAGCTAAATATTGTACTCCACTATAGCTGTTTAATTTCTGCCAACATTTTGTACTTCACACTTGTTCTTAACGTAACCTCCACAGAACAGATATTTATTGTTTCACTGTTGCTGTAACTGCAATCATTGCGAGGCATAAAGCATTGCTCTGGTCTAAAGAAGTTTCCATTTCAACAAAAATCCTCAGGTATATTTGTTTAGTGGATTTTGTGGAATCCTGCATATCTGGAAACATTTATTGCAAGTAGCTGGCTTAAATACTGATAACATCTGGTGATGCTAGTGACACACACAATTTCCTCTCCTATTGATAGCCCCTACAGCATATTCTTCAGCTATGTCATTAGCCGTTCCTCTGTTTTCAGTTCCTTTGTCATACTTTCCACCTTTGATGTCCTGTGCAGCAGTGTCAAAAACTCAGCTGAAAATTCTCAAAAGATAACCACTATGTAGATGCTTCCCGTTCCCTTTTCACCTCGTCATAGTTTTCAAAAACCTACACTCATTTTCATGTCAAGGCTTACTTTTTTAGAGACTGAAACCCATGAAAAATATCACAGTGCAGTTGTCTTATGCATAGTCTGCCAATCCCGGTCCATTTAAAACTATGAGAGTATGCATAAAGAAGTCAAAGCAGAACTTGAAAACTGCTTTTTCTTAGGTTGGGCCCCCTGCCCCCCAACACACAGGCACATTTCCCCTGAGGGGCTTCATCTCCTGCCCACCATTTATTTCTTTGCAGAGATCTTCTTCAAATAAAGTTGATAGAATAACAGGTTTTACATTATTATGAATTTTCTGAAGGGTATTAAGTCTGAAATTCAAATGTCTGCCATTATTTTCTGACTTCAACCCTCAATGATTTGCCAGTGATTAACAGGAAAACCACAATTTTATGAGAAAAAGACCAAAATATGAGGCAAAAATCTGGACATTCTGTGAAAATCTGTACAGCTGAGAGGTGTGCTTGCTAGCCTTGTATTTATAAAACCCTTTTCACCTCTTTCTACTCACTGACATTACTTGGTTAATTCATGCACAGAGCATTTAAGTCTTTCCTTCCTATCATTCTCAGCATTTGCATTCGATCTCCATCCCTAGATCCTGTATCATGCCCAGATTAGGCAGGCTGATCTCCATAACACTGACCACTCAGTTATGCATATGTTGTGGTTGGGTGCTCCTTTCCTCAAAGAAAAGATTCAGGTGCTTCATTAATACATTTTAAAGCTGCTATATTCACTTCCTGCTTAGGTTGTATAACTGACTTCATGATCTGTAACCAGTTTCCATTGTTAGTATACAACCCACAGAGTTCTGCGGATGAATTCATGACCCTGATTTTTCCACATTCTCTTCATCCATTTCACATGGTTTTCCCTACACTTTTTTCTTTCTGTTTTCAGTGTTCCATACCCTTATAGGTTCATAGGATGATAGTAGGCTATTGACTCAGAGGCCCTTATAAGCCTAGCCAAGAATTTCGCCCATGTTCCCTCAAAGTCAGAACCTGTTTCCTGTGTCCAGCAGGGACACAGGTGGGATCCCAGGGGGTGTACTTTCTGTTTCTCATCCAGTTGTCCAGGTTCCTCTTAAAGAGGGCTAATGAGGTACTACTCTGCTTGACATGGAGAGGGAGTCTATTCCACAGAAGGGGGAGTCTCTGTAACACAAATCTGTCCCGCCAGCAAGTTCTATTAATGTCACAGACCAGGTTAAGGCCTTGCATGCAGGTTGCATGAGTGAAGTTTGTCTTACGGACATGCAGCAACTCCATCAAGGCTGGGTCTGAAATTACCTTGTATGCCAGAAATAGGTATACCTTGGGCTATTAACTCACATAAGTGATCCAAACTGGCATCAATTACACAACCTCTACTGTGCGATGTTTGTTTTCAACACTGTCATTGGGGACAGAGGTTCAAGACAAGTTATCATTTTTACTATGACCATTATGTTAATTTTCAATATTGTCGGAAGGAGTTCCATAGCTAGTTGCTATTAAAGTTCCACAAGTCACCACTGACTATCACATGCAAGCTTACCTTTTCTTTCTAGTTTCAAACTATTTATATGTCTGTGAAATGCTGCTATTTCCTTTGTTTGGTAATATATATATATATATATATATATATATATATATATATATATATATATATATATGTGTGTGTGTGTGTGTGTGTGTGTGTGTATATGTATACAAACACACACATATATTTATTTATTTATTTATACACATATATATCCCAGTCAGGAAATAAACTCATCTTTTCTTTTCTTTCTTTGCTGTAATTATGCAATGAACTGTGAGCTACATCTAGAAGGGTAGGAATCCCAGGTCTATATCACGAAATCGAACTTCCAAAATGTGGAACACCATAAGTTCGAACTTGGAAGATCAAATTCGGATAACATCGACACTTCAAAACAGCAATTTTTTTCCCAGGGAAAAAATTTGCTGTTCTGAAAAACACACACATAACACAATCACACCAAACACCATCAAAATCTACACTAAACCTAACATACACCACTATCCATGCACTATCCTTAACCTACCCCTAACCCTAAAGTCCATCACTACCGCACACTTACCTGACCCGTGCCTTAACCCTAAAGTCCGTCACTACCGCACACTTACCTGACCTGCGCCCTAACCCTAAAGTCCGTCACTATTGCACACTTACCTGACCCACGTCCTAACCCTAAAGTCCATCACTACCCGTTCATACACTTACCTTGACCCGGTCCGAAAATGCCAAAGCCACAGAAACAGCCAACCAAATTCTTTCCCTGGGAAATAATTCAGGTTTCCGCAACTTCGACATTCTCAACTTTCGAACTACCAAGTTCGGCCTTCCAGTATTCGGTGTTCTCAATGTTCGATTTCGCGATAGGAACCCGAAATCCCTCTCTCTTCATTATCTCTTCATGCATTCTTCCTAATTTGTTAACCCCTCCATAAACACAAACCTGAAACCACCTAAAACTCATACATATACAGCATTTCTCCTGACATTTCATTGACTGACTGATTGATTATCCAGTTGGATATTGGTCCCAGGACCCTTTTCAAACATGACCTAGGAACAATGGAAGTAAACAGATTAAAGCATACAATTAGTAGTCAAAAAGGTACAATATGAGGAAGTAACAGTTACCATTGCACTGGTAGATAAATACAATAGTTTAAATAAACATTACGGACATAGATTACATACAAAAAATGGAGGCCTGCTCATTTTAATGAGCAGATGGTGGAAGCTTTGCAATGTGAGAAAGAAGGAAGCAGTACAATGTAAAAACAAATGTACTTATGTACCATTAGTGAAATATATAGTAGAGAGAGTGCATTCATTCACAAACATACATGTCTCGTTATTAGATAAATGCACTTTGTTATCACAGGTGTAGAAGCTTAAAACCTTTTTTGACAGTAGTTTCACAAGTGAGCTGAAGGAGAAAAATTTAGCTTTTGTCCATAAAGCATGTGCAGGAACAGGTTCTGTTAGCTGTTTTCTTCAAAGGGTAGTATTGAGTTTCTTGTCTGTTTATTTCTGTAAGGACGTTCCAAGAGGAGATTATTTGTGCCTGTGTACAATCTCAGGATGCAAAAAACTCCCTTACCAGCCTCAGTAAGAAACTGAGATCCCTCATAAAATCCTTCAAAGTTAGTTACGAAAATAAAATTGCCAAAGACTCCAAAGACAGCCACAAGGCATTCTATAACTATAAGTCACAAAGGAAGTGGAGTACAGCAGAAGTAAGAACAAAACTCCAAATTTAATTCCAAGAATGTGCACTTATAACATACGGATGAGCACTTTCACCATTACAGCTTCTTCAGATCCTTGTATAAAAGTCACAGTAGACCTCCCCTTATATAAGCAGCTCAATTAATCAATTAAAACAATTTAAACAATTAAAAGCAATAACTATGTCAAGAATCTAAATGGCAATGCTCAGATCTGCTCTGAGCAAAAACAGAATGGCATTAAATATACTGATCCCAAGGATATTGCCAAAATCCTGACAGATCAATTCAGTGCCAACTTCACCCCCCCCCTCTCACCCCTAAATGGTCCATCACAATACCGGAAGATTGCCAAATTCCGGTAATAACGGCCACACAGGTAAAAAACGCACTCTCCAAAACTAAGAATACAGCATCCATGTGACCAGATGACATCCCGGGCTGTGTACTACATGAACTACAATATGAACTGGCACATCACCTAAGTGTCATGTTTAATCATAGCCTCACCTCAGGTTCCATGCCCACTGAGTGGGGCAGAGCTACAGTTATCCCACTCCACAAGGTGGGAATCCACCTTGGATCCCGGAAACTACCGTCCCGACAGTCTGATCAGCCTTATGTGCAAGGCCATGGAGCGTATTATCATGGAATCTATAAACAAAGACATTGGCAACCTTCAAACACTGGACCCCACCCAATTTGGGTTCGTGAAGTGCCGATCTTGTCTCCTGAACCTGATTGACTTCTTCAAATCAGTCTTCAAAGCCATGGACAAGGGTAAGGTTGTCCACACAACCTATCTAGACCTTGCCAAGGCCTTTGACACCATCCCCCACTCTGAAATCATAGATAAACTTACTAAGCTGGGCATTAATTCTTACATCACCCAATGGGTTGCTAACTGGCTTACTGATAGAACCCAAACTGTAAAAGTAGCCGACTCCAAATCCAGCTCCAGACAAGTGACAAGTTTAGTACCTCAGGGTTCAGTCCTGGGACCGCTCTTGTTTGGCATCTACTTCTCTGAAATACAGGCCAACACTAAGGGACTCTGGCTGACAAAGTTCGCAGATGACTGCAAACTGGGAGCCATTATTGAATCCTCAAATGATGTGGCTACTCTACAAAAGGGCCTTACAGAAACAGATGCTTGGTGCCAGAGCCATGGGCTCAAGCTCAATGCCAAGAAATGTATAGTTATCCCCTTTGGGAAAAAACATGTACCCGTGAATTACCATATAGGTGGCAGTACACTAAACACCGAAAGTGTGATAAGAGACTTAGGGACACAGGTGGACAGTGGTCTCACCTTCGATAACCCCATCGCTGTAACAGTCAGGAAATCCTTCTATGTGGCACACCTCATCACTAAGGGCTTTTCATCCAGAAAAAAGGAGGTCATTGTCCCACTGTACTCATCCCTCATTAGACCCATTATAGAATACAACGCCCCATTTGGTATGTACCTCTCAAGACATCTGCAACAACTGGAAAGGCCACAGAAATACCTCACTGAAATAATCACAGGCCTAAAGCAGATGCCCTGTGCTGACCGTCTTAAAAAACTCCAGCTATACTCTGTCGCATATCGTCTACTCAGAGGTGATCTCTGCTTAACATACAAGGCCATGTCAAACCCAGAGTTGTTGGACATGCTACACTTAAAGAAATTCCAATCCCTCAGAGCCACACGCTCCAGGGATCTAAACCTTGTCATCACAATAAACAAAACATGCTGGAGGGATAGTTTCCTGACCCAGAGACTCTCCAGACTCTGGAATAGACTGCCCATACATGTCAAGCAGAGTGCCTCTTTGTCCCTCTTCAAAAGGAACCTTGACGATTGGATGGGAGAAAGGAAATTCTCCCCGGGGATCATGTCAGTCACCCTGCTAGACAGGGGCCCAGGGAAGTAAATAGTGTGGGAAGAAATAGCCAGGGAATTGTTATGGCTAGGCTTGTATAGGCCCTAGGGCTGATAGCCTAGTGCCAACCTATGAACCTATGAACCTATGCACCACATTGTTTAGAATTGATTTTAGCCCCAGGTAGTCCGGACGATTGTTGTCAGGCCTCACAACATATTTGCAGTACTGTCTGGTTTATCATTATTATTTCCCTTGAAATAAATATGTCTCTGCTGTCCACATTTTGTGTCCCTCTCTCCCTCTGTCTGCCTTACCTTGCCTGCTCCCAAGATTCACCTAGCCTAGTTTGAATCTACCTTAGCTACATTAGAGAACTACAGTTCTGTTACCTACCGTCCCAGGTTTAGTGATACTAGATTCTTTTCTGTCTTATTACCACTTTCCACATCTTTAAATCCCATGTTCACCTTTGTACCTGTCCCATTTTCCTTGCTACCTCTTCTGTCATCCTGAAGGTTACTAGTGCCTCTCTGAATCATGCTATTTCATACCAAAAAGCCATTATTAGTTCCTTGTCACTCATTCTGACTCATTCCCTAACCAGTCAGTGTACTTCTTCCAGAAGCTTCCACAGACTTTAAAGACTAACGCCTGCTTGGCTTGCCCAAACAATCATATAAACAGCCATTTTGAGCTAATGCAGTCTATATCTTTTCTTGGCTTCCTCTTTTTGCATCTTGTAAATTTATGTAGTATTTATATTTATAATGGTTATATGATTGCATTTTCATCTATGGCCTGGCATAGTTTTTTGTTTATTAAGTGTTGTTTTATACTCTATATGTGTTACATTTTGTAGTGATGTTTGCATTCCTTCATAAGTGCAGTCATTTTGTTTTTGACTCATTACACTTCTGTAAATGACATTAAGTTTCAAGCCTCTATACCTCCTCATCAGATGCCCTATTCCCTATAGACTGCCATGTATCCAACATTTGTTCAATAATCTGAAATTTAGGGTCATTTTTTTCCCTCCAGCCTACTCACATTTCTTACAAAGTGGATGACAAATGCTTTCCTGGAGTAGATTTAGCTGAATTACATTTTGTTGAACAAAAGTGAGTGGAATGGCAGTCAGGAAAAAAGGGAGACACCCCCAAAGGGTTTTACATAGAGGTTAAAGTCTCCTACATCCTGGTGATTTATAATCAACTCCAAGCTGTTACATCTGGCCTAAAAGTTCATCTTCCCTTTTAATGCATTCTGTTTCACTAATTTTCCTTTAAAAAAAATATTTGATGGAACCTACTTTACAGCAATACCAGATCACCTTTCAAACACTGGAATTATTGAAATGAATAGTTTTCTGTTAAACTTTTTTTTTCCTCAACTTTTTTCTTCCACCTTTCTTTGCCAACCATTTTTCCCCACAAACAACCAATCAGCTCTTTCACTGTTGAGCCCATGAACCTCCAGCTGCTAGTAGTTAGTAGTGGAAGGAAGCATTATTCAAGAATGTTTGGTGAATTTTGGTCCCTAGGCCCCTTCCTTTGTGGATTGGCATGTTTGCTGTCAAATTAGAGCTTACAGCGCTAGCCAGTGGTACATTCATGCTTCCATACATGAGCAGATTCCAGCTACACTGCTATATGCTGCTCAACAAACCAAACATATATACGTCCCTGGCCTTACACTGCATGCTGGTATACCTGGTCTCCATTGGGCATCCATACCACGAAGGACTGAGCCACCTCCTTCCCCCCAACATACATGAGGCTGTATCAGATATTCACTGTCATTTCTATTGGCTGACTCCTTTAGTACCAGAGTCACTAATCAGTCCTTGGTCATTGCGGTTGCACCCTGGGCTTCATCATTCTATGTTGTAGAGACATGTCTTGCACTAATTTCTTAAACTGACATAAATACCTTTAAAGCAATTTGATTTATTTTTTGGTAATCTGGCTAATGACATTTTTTTCTTTGTTTCTTTCTCCTTTTCTTTCAGTATAAGTACAAACAAGCATATCGCAAGCAGCAAGGCCACCATGTTGGATTCCGCAGCATACAAGATGATCCTAAACTGGTTTGGGCTATGCATATCGCCAAGGTCCAGAGTGACAGAGAGTATAAGAAGAACTTTGAAAAGACAAAAACAAGTTTCAACATGCCAGTAGACATGCTGGGTTTCCTTCTGGCCAAGAAATGCCAGACTCTTGTCAGTGACATTGACTACCGACACTACCTGCACCAGTGGACATGTCTGCCAGACCAAAATGATGTCATCCATGCCAGAAAGGCTTATGAACTACAAAGTGATGTATGTTCTATTAAACTGTTTTTTTTTGTCAATTTTCTTCATGTTCCTACTTGCACAGCATATATAACATAGAGTAATAGTTTTTTTATAATGTATACATATGTTAGAATTTTTTTACGTACATCTAAACATTTGCATGTAGTGATGTTTTAAAATGATTCGATAATCAGGGCCTTTATAGTAATAATTATAAAAGTATTTCTTTAAATTGACAGCTCGCTTATAAGGCAGACCTGCAGTGGCTCAAAGGCTTAGGATGGGTACCAGCTGGATCACTGGAAGCTGAAAAGAACAAGAAAGCTGGAGAAGTTCTGAGTGAGAGAAAGTATCGTCAGCACCCCGAAACCCTCAAATTTACAAGTCTGCCTGACTCTATGGACATGGTTTTGGCCAAAACCAATGCCCTGCAGAAGAATGAGGTAATTACACCAGAAGGACTGTTCATTTTGATAAAAATTTGTCTAAATGATCATTAAATGATGAGAAACTAATACTGTAAGAAAAGATTTTTCACGTGCACTATAGAGTGAAATGCTGTAAAATTAGTCTTTTACTGTTTTAGTATGCATATTGTATTTAAAATAATCATGGCTGAATAGTATTATAGATTACAGAAATGTAGATGTTTAATACATGCTTCAATAATAATGTTTCTGTGTCGTTGCAGCGACTCTATAAAGAGGCCTGGGAAAGGGACAAGATACATATCCACTCAGTCGCAGATACTCCAGAAATGGTTCAGTCTAAAATTAATCTGGTCAACATTAGTGAGGTAAGTTCCAGCCCAAGAAAAATGAAAAGTAACTATTATAATTTTTGATTTTAATATAATGCAGTTTTCACACTCTTTTGTTTAAAAATGAACAATGGTGTTATATAAATATGCATTGTTACCGTACAAGCATCTTACCGTTATTAACTCATTAGTCTTTTTAAAAAATATAAGGTACATGATGAAATGTTAAAAGTATTTTTTGTACAATACATGTTATATCATTTTAAGCAATTTTGCTATTATAAAGTAATACTTTTGATATCTCTTGACTATCCACTAAGTATCTAAGTATTGAGAAATAGTGCAGATCACATTTCACACATCTAAACATCTAACCAATGAGTTGAACTATCATCACATGTACTGAATGCCAGAATTACGGAAAAATGTACATTTTACATTGTACAAACTATATAGCTGAGAGTACACGTTACATCTTGCAAAATATAAATCTGAATTTGGATGATGCAGTCCACACATTTATAAATGTATTGTTTTCAAATGTTCCCCCAGATTTTCAGTATGGTTGCTTTAGATTTCATTTTAAGAAAAGTGCCCATGAGGCTGGCTTTAATTGGTGTAAAAGAATCATCTCAAAGCAGAAATTACCATTAAATTGGTGGAAGTCAGGCACCACCAACGAGACAGTGCAGCCCCACTAGTTCTGGTATTTTGTTCTTTCTGATGTGCTTAGTGTTAAATATTGGGAGGGAGGGAGGAGTTCAGAATAAAAAACTACTCTAAAGCAGCTTACTACACAACTGCAACACTGTTAGACTGGTCATTGTGCTATTGCCAGTATTTTCATTGCACACATACTCAGAATGGTGTGTTCTACATCACCAATGACACCCTCCCTTGGCTGGGTGGCAAAGCCTCTAGTCACCATTCTGGAGTCATGGATTCACCATGTATAATCTTAAACCAGGTGTCCATGGAAGCAATGAGTCCCTCAGTCCTTTTCAAACTCTGATCAATATGTCTCCATGCAATTCTCCCATTAGCAAGTTCTATACTACGTGATGCAGAACTACTCACATGCATAACTCTAATGAGCATTCATTTTTCTCATGGGTCAGAGTTCTCATGTGTAGTGAGGATCTTATTTTAAAACTCACTTTTTCATTGTGTTATTGTGGTATGTGTTTGCATGGCTTATTCTGAATGAGGAAGAAGCAAGTCCACCATCAATCGCAGTGTGACTACATACAATATCTTCCCAAACATTACATGTGGGTGGCACCAGGATAACAGTCACATAATTGTAACAATGCTATGTGAGTGTCTTGTGGATATCTTATTAATACCTCTGGCTCCCCGCCAGATATAACCATGTCAAACACTGAGCTATCTTTTCTAAGTAAGAAAGATGTGAATTTGAGTTCTTTACATATGGAAACCTTATGTAATGTATTGCTGTACTGTGAACATCGCTAGAACTTTACTTGTCTATTTTTTAATTTGTACAGTTGTCAATTCTTTCTCAATAGACACATAATCCAGATTCATCACCATGTTGTGGGCTAAACTGTAAATTCACTTATGACTATAGAAAATAATAACAAAGCCAATACAGAGCTGGTATAATGACTGATTTACTTTAGTCATGAACAGATAACATCCCCCTCAGGGTGTGTGCCTTCTACAGGCACTTACTTTCTTAAAGGACATGGTCACAGTTAAAAAATACCATGCCTCCCTTCTCATGAAAAGAACAACGTACAAAGTCATGGATAACTATCTATGCCCTAGAACATCACAGTCAGGCATATTATAATGTAAAGCTTTTGATGAAACAACTCACTGTACTGTAGTAAGAACTACTATTACTACAAACAAATAGGTCTAGCAGTATAGCTGAACAAATAGTATACAACAATAATGTTTTCAGTACAACGTTCTAATTGTTAAATGCATTCTACCGAGAAGAAGGATCCCTCATGTTTGCTGTTATGATAGTATCATGCTTTGATCTCTGAACGGTGGCTGAGTTTAGTGTTACTGCCAGCACAAAAATGAGTTCCTGTTTTTTTTTGTTTTTTTTGGGGGGGGGGGGTTGTGACTCCTAGAACTGAGATCACAGTCTGAAAACTATGCCTTCTAAATGGGGTTTCTTTCAACATGGGAGACTTCATCAACCATCTTTTGTTTTCATCTTCATAATAGAGAGCCTTATTTGTCTCTCAACATTCTTATTCTTCTACGTGAAATATTTTTGATAGATTCTGGAATCTTTTTTGCCTATTTATATAAGTGGCATCTATTCAGATTGAAGAGGACACCTTCTGGTGTTCTGAACAATGTCTGAACATGGTGTTTTAATTTCCCATAGAACAACAGCTTCCAGATTCCTGCAGTATTTGTCTGAAGACCTTCAAAATTTTAGCAGGTGACAATCTCACTGGCTATACAGGAATATTTTGAAGCTATAACAGTGTGAGATAACAGTCTTTCTTGCTATGAAGGGTACATTTTTTCATGCAATTTTTTTCTTACTGTTTCAGTAATACTCAATTTGTCTATTGCCCTGTGGATATTTCTAGAAATATAGTAATATGGCTGGATTCCCATTCAAAGGTTTATCTCTGAAATTCTACATTCATAAATGGTAGGCATTTGTGAGAGATAACAGTTTTTGGTATCTAACATCTAAATAAACATCCTTTTTATCATTAATAAGAGTTTTGATTTACATGTATTTCAGCTTTGATATCCCTAGGTATTTTGAAGCAGGTCCAAGGATGAGACGAGACCCCCAACTATAATTTATTAAAGTGTTAGCACTTTCGTTTTGTAACATACATAACTTCTTTAGACAAATAACCAGATTAAAACTTCTTAAAATAATCTGTTTAAAAATCACATGTCAAAAAATCCACCAATAGGCTTTCCTCAAAAAGGCCATTACCATCTAGTGGGATATGACAGAAATGATAATTAACATCCATGGCAAACTCAACCACCCTGTTAACGTCACTAGGATATGCAATACATTCTAAAAACAAAAAATCATGTTAACCAGCTCAATTTTTAAGTGCTTGGAGTTTTAAAAAAGGTGTTATTGTGATTAATTCATTCAGTCCTGGCCAGGAATATGAATTCCAGAATATCTGCCAGTAGACGTGAAATCATTTTCTTTAGAGGTATTGCTTTTTTGGGTACTTACGTATTATCACAACCAGAGCGATAATACTGGTTGCTTCCAGATGTGTAAATTTTGCCAGTACTAACTTGAAAATGTCACATTAACTGTTTTCTTTCACACTGATTTTTTTTGAGGCAGGATTATCGATTAAACATGGAAAAAGTAATGTTTAACCACATGCTGGCCTGAAAACGAGTGTGGGAATTAGCATAAGTTGTTACTTTACGTCTTTACTTGCAACAGATAAGTTTGGCTTACATTCAGGAAGATGTGACTACAATTGCTGACAACTTTCTCTCCACACACAGAAACAATACAACAGTGAATGAGAAATCCACATTTTTGCTAGCCGTAATCATTGAAACACAATCTCCGTTTGTCCGAGGATAGCACTATCACAAGTAACCAAAGCACCACTGTCAACTTCTCACATACCAAACTACCCTACATGTCAGCATAATGCAATATCATCAGTTTGGCAAACCTTTTATTGTTATTGCAAGCTTCTATTCTTAAAAAAAAAAAAGTTTTCCTCCTTTCAAGTCTGTTTGTAAATTTTGATAAATAGTCTACCAAAAAGCATTTCTCTAGGTCTCCCCATGTTTTTCTTTTCAGCATTCCATCTTGATAGAGAAAAGCACTCCTTTCGACAGTAACATACACAGCAGCCCAGGCAATTAAACTGTGCATGTTTAAAGCATGCAAAACAGGAAGAAGACTTTCACAGTTGTTTTATCTTCCTGAATGTAAGCTAAACATATTTGTTGTAAGTAAAGACGTAAAATAACAAGTGGCACTAATTACCACACTCGTTTTCATGCCAGCATTCATATTACCGCAACGCGAAAATCTGATTGTGCTAATACGTAAGTACCCATTTTTGTAACATGCCACATATGGGACTGGATCTAACCATTCCTTCAATCTAAGTGTACAACCAGGCCAAGACATGGCAACTCTTGTTTGCTTTTTTGCACTTTACTATACTTAAATATGTCTTATGAATCCTGATCAGCAGCTGTTTTCATAGAACTTAGGGTACAGTTCCCCTTTTACCTTTAAACACTAGTTCCTCAGTATAAACTCATTTCATTACAAAAGGAAAATATTGCTGAATGGCTAAAATTTTCAAGTCTCTTTAGGCCATCTTTTCAAGTTTGTATTCCTTAACCAATTGTCTTAATATCAGTTATTTTGAATTCCCTCTGTTTCCCTTTTGACTCTTGCAAATGCAGGGTTACTGACATCATTCTAAGGTCAGTTGTAACAAGTCTTCAAAGTTTTCCTTCCTCAGCTCAGAGCATCGGTGATGTGCATTTTTCTTTCCATATTTTTATATTATGGTAATGTCACACAGTATTGTCTGTAGTCACAATGGTGCCTGAAACAATGTTTTTTGAAAGATGCTCTTAATTGTTTTTTGTTCTGATTCTAGTATCACAGTGTGTCAGTAATTTTTCACAACCAGTTACAATAGCTGGCAGCTCTTTTTCTACTTGTGCAAATCGTGTCTGTGAATCTGTCAATGCCCTACAGCCTTCCCATAATAGTACTGCCCCTAGCCAAGACTGATTGTCCACATACAGGATTACCAACTTGTTGGTATTGTAACACTTTAAGGTAGGTGCATCATGTCTAACATATTCTAAAAATTTATTGCTGTTCCCTTTTCCAAAATCATTCTACATTTCTTCTCAGGCTATCTGTATCATGGCATTGATACTTTGGCTAGGTTAGATATGAACTTGAAAAGATACTGAAATATTCTCAAGAACCTTTGCTAAACAGCATTACCCTTAGAACATTATCACAGTCTTGACTTTGTCATTATTGGGTTATATTCCATATTCTATGAGCATATGCTTTTTTTAAACATGTATTGAATTATCACTTAAGACATAGGCAAGCATAAATTTATTTAAAAAAAAGCAAACCATTTTAACATGTTCACAGTTAGAAACATTACACATCACATACATTATTTTAAACAATTTTCATCAATCTAGCATTATATAAATTGTTCAGTTCCTGCCTTCCCTTAAACCTCACTCCTCTTCCAAAACATTATTCTGCATGTATTGCTCACAAAGTTTCCATTTTTTAATTGTAATTTGCTCCTACTCTTTTCTAAAGATCCTCTTCCAATTCTTTTATCTCTGTTACAATATTCACTACTTCAAATACACATAGTTAAGACTATGATCTGCATTTATTAGTAATTGCTTTTTGGCAGCCACCAGAATTAAACGTAACACTCAGGAATTATTGATAAACTCACCAAACTAGGCATCAACCCCTATATCACTAGGTGGGTTGCAAAGTGGCTCACAGATAGAACCCACAGTGTGAAAGTAGCAGACTCCAAGTCAGACTACCAATCAGTAACAAGTGGAGTCCCACAGGGATCGGTCCTGGGTCCTCTCCTGTTTGCCATCTACTTCTCAGAAGTCCAGCCAACATGGAGGGACTTTGGCTGACCAAGTTCACAGATGACTGCAAGCTGGGATCCATTATTAACTCCCCAAGTGATGTAGACATCCAACAGAAAGGCTTCACTGAAACTAATGACTGGTGTCGAAACCATGGCCTTAAGCTTAATGCCAAAACATGCGTCATCATCCCCTTTAGGAAAAAAGTCATTTCCCACTAATTACCACATCAATGGGAGCCCACTGATCACAGAAGGCATTATAAGAGATCTGGGGGCACAGGTTGACAGAAACCTCTCCGTTGACCACCACATTGCCACTGTGGTCAGAAAGTCCTTCTATGTGGCACATCTCATTACTAAGGGTTTTGCATCCAGGAAGAAAGAGGTATTCATCTCTCTCTACTCTTCCCTCATTAGGCCAATCATCAAGTACAATGCCCCATTTGGTATGTACCTCACTAGACACATGCAACAGCTGGAAAGGCCACAAAGGTACCTCACGAAGAGGATTCTAGGCCTTAAACACATGTCTTACATGGACAGCTTCAAAAAACTCCAGCTATTCTCTGTCTCATATTGCCTACTAAGAAGTGATCTCTGCTTGACTTACAAAGCCATGTCTGACCCAACTCTGTTAGAAATGCTACATCTAAAGAAATCCCAATCCCTCCACACCACATGCTCCAGAGACCTCAACCTCATTACCACAATCAACAGAACATGCTGGAGGGACAGGTCCATAACGCAGATACTGCCCATGCTCTGGAATAGACTTCCCATACATGTCAAGCACAGCACCTCACTGGCCCTCTTCAAGAGAAATCTAGATGAGTGGATGGGAAATAAAAAGTTCACCCCGGGTTTCACTCCAGTGGCTCTACTTGATAGAGGCACTGGGAACTAACGTCGGGTGGCATGATGCCAGGGCACTTCTATGGGCTAGGCTTGTAAAGGCTCTAGGGCCATTAACCTAGTACACACCTATGAACCTGTGAGCAAGGGCTTAGTGTGTCTAGGCCATTCAGATCCTGTGTCCCAACTAAAAAAATAATTTTCTTAGTTACACCCAGTTGCTCACCCTATATTTCTAACAAAGTACACTGTGTTAAATGTTTAAACTCTGCCAACTCATTACTATAAACATATGTAGTAAGGACTTTATATAGTGTTCACACCTATTTGTCACTTCTTTGGATTCAGCTTCACATTATTATGTCACAGTCTCTTCCACAAATTTGCCCATCTGAAGTCATGCTCTGATTGTGTTTCATCCCATACCCTGCTCTGATCAACCTTTTGTACATCTACAAAACAAATAGCATCATAACTACTAGATCTAAGTACCTAAATGTTACTTGCAGCATAAATACAACATGTTGGAGAGACAGCTATACATCTCAGAGAGTTCCCTTTCCCCTTTTTATGGAATAGGCTGCCCTTCCATGTGTAACAAAGGCCCTGCCTAACCCAACGTAAGTGTAACTTGGACCATTGGATAGGAAATCAAAAATTCACCCCTGGTCTACCACCCATGTCTCTGATGGACAGAGGTAGTCAGTAAATTGTGTTGTAACCAACAAGCATTCCTATAGAAATGTCTAAAACATATAAATTGTGGGAAACATTTGGGTTGCACAGCTAGGCTTATAATAATCTTAGTGGTCATTAGCCTAGTATACACCTATGAACCTATAAACCATGCCAGTGCTATCGATAACATTCAATATCATCTCCAGTACTTCCATAATATTTGCAATTACTTTTTTGAAAGATCTCTCGGGCTAACAAGATCACAAGTATCACTGGTGGAAACATATTAATTGACATGTTAAATGCCCTGCATGCTTGCACACTTGAAGCTCTGCCCTGCATAGAACTTGCATAGTATGTGCACCTATGAATCATATTCTATGCAAGTTTCCTACCAAGGCTGCATACTGAGATTCCACCATTTAAATTTATGTAGACTCCACCTTAGACTACTGTATTTACATGTAGCGCTATAAACCTCATTGCATCAGAGAACACAGCAGTGCTTACTGGCAGTGAAAGGATTAATAAATTGGAACAGCCTTGCAAAGTACACAAGATGGCATACACTGGCTTGCATGTTTCTCAGTAGTCCTGTAGGTTTTGCTTTGGAATTGAAATAAGTGTAAACATGCTAGAAGATTCTAAAACTCCATCAGATTTCAATGATTGTGAATACTGTCTGCTGTATCACTGACTGTCCATTTTGAAATAAATCCATGGTGTACATATCCTTGATGAGAATTAGTACTGATGTTCTTATTCGAAAATGACATTTACTACTAAATGACAGTTATGTTCATTTGAATTATTTGGTACAGGGAAGTAGCACAATGACCCGTCCTTCCTAAAGGGGCATCCACTTATGAAATAATCCATCAATAAAGTCATCTTCTGTAATGACTACTGGAAGTGGTTTGATCATACTTGCCAACTGTTTATAGTTTCACGGAATGTTCAAATTTTTGCCTCAAATATTTGGTCTTTTCCTCATAAAATTTCAGATATTCTGGCAAATTACTGATGATTGAATTTATTACATAATGACAGAGATTTGAGTTTCAGGATTCATTTCATTTAGAAAATGTATGCTAATGTAAAACCTGTTAATCTCTTAAATTTCTAAATTTGTAAGACCAATATTTAAAGTCTGTCCCTAATTTTAGTTCATTGACACCCCCCCCCCATTATTTTTACCTTTGTTGACTTTGTCCTGCATTCCTACATCAATAACTTGAGAGATATTCATATCTAAGGTCATTTATTTAAGGACAATGTAATAATAACTAATATAACTAATGGAGCTTGGGATTAACAATTCCTCACTAAACCTGCAGACTGATGCAACTGTATGGTGACACTGGCCCTGGGAGGTTTATCACCTAAGTATTGAAGCATAGCTAGTTTGAGGTGAAGAGGGTAGCCAACACAAGTGCAAGGTGGAATGATCGGCAGATGCCAGCTGGGTGGTATTACAATACTGACATGTCTGAATGACGATACAGAAATGAATTCTGATTCATAGGTTCATAGATTAGTACTAAGCTACCTGCCCTTGTGAGCCATTTTAAGCCTAGCCAATTATCTCTTGTGAGACTCAAACCCTACACCTTGTGTTTGTAAGTCAAACACCTTAACCATTAGGCAACCCTCCCATACTGCTTTTGCTGCCCTGTGGTAAAAGTAGAAAATCCCCAGTGAAGAAACAGACTTGGGTAAGGAGTACTGTCGAGTGTTACATCAGGAGATTACTTTTTTTGTTTCTCAGCTGGAGACCATGAAGCCGCATCGGGCAGTACACGAACCAGGCATGGCTCTGCCTAAGTACATGCTGTAGTGCTACTGCAAACTAAAATTAGCCGGATGACTTCCTTTTAATATTATTTTGCCTTTAAAACTGACTATATTTTACTTTCCTGGCAGAGGATGACATCATCTGGAAACAGAAAAATTAGTTTACATTCTAGATAAAAATCATATTCATCAACACTGGCCAGTGCAAAGGGCGAAATCTCATTTACTCTTTGGATCTCTCCAAGTTGATTATAATAGAAATGAGGTATAGGGGTTACAGCCTCCTCCATGGAGGGTGTGGGATAGGGGGTACAGCCTCCTACATGGAAGGTGTGGGATAGGGAGTACAGCCTCCTCCATGAAGGGTGTGAGAGGCTTTATCCCTCATAAAATATGTCTGAAGAAATTATTTGAATGTCATTTCCAATGCTTGTTTTTATACCACTGTCTTCAAAAAAAAATTGACCAGCACTAATATGCCAGTAAATACAGAGTAGTATAAAACATATCTATCAGGAATGCACTATTTGAACACTTCTTCACCAAAAATAAATGTTCTGCTGTCAATCCACAACGTGCACCAATGCTCAAGAAACAGTTGAGAAACACTAAGTATTAGATTCATGAAGGTACTGCGATGTGTTCACCTCCGTGTACATGTCGCAGTACCTTTTTAGTATTTAACAAGTACCCTTACATAGTGTTGCACAGTCTTAGAACATGAAGACTTGCAACTCCACGAAGGGCTGGCCCTGCAGCTGTGGCGAATGCTAATGATGCATTCCAGGGGAGAGAGGCATATACTGATTAGACATGTGCTCTCCCCAGAACCACCTCTAGGAAGGCACCTACATAGCTAATGCATGATTCATGAAAGCACTCAGTAGATCAGAATAGCCATCCACACCACATCATGGTAGTAAATACAGCCAAAAGGCAGTAATTAACTGATGAACATGGCAGTGGGAACTACTAGACACCAGGGCTGACTGTTAAGATACCATAGTGGCAATGATAGCAAAATCGAGATTGGGCATGGAGGGGTTCACTAGACCACTAGAGATACATCAGTAAAATGCTGTACAAGCACAATCATTACTACAGGGACCTATTAGCAGGGGGAAACACATTCTACAGTACAGTTCTTGTACTACAGTCCAGTTACTATGGGAATTGGGGGATACACTAGATGTGAAGGAGTAGTGCCTTAAGGCACAGACCAGAATGACAGGGATGCGGCAAATCACTGGACACACTCTATATTGCCGCAATGATGCCAGACACAGTATATGGATCATGGTGGGGTGGACCAGTAGACAGGTGTGTATTATGTTATCGAACTGTTAAAAGTTCTTACTTCATATGGTCGACACTATATGATCAAACTTTTAAAAGTTCAAATGTTTCAATGGAGATCACCATACAGTGCGGAATGGGAAGATTTCCCTTTCCTGCACTGTAGTGCAATCTCGGAGTTGGTGTATTTAAAGAGTGGGGGTGGGGGAGCAGGGGGGCTTGCCCCCCTGCTTAAAACAGTCAGGTAAGTTTTTTTCTGTTAATCTTTTTTTTAGCGTTTCGAACTTTTAAAAGATTGATCATATGGCTTCGACCATATGATGTTCGAACTTTTAAAAATTTGATAACGTAATATACACCCCAAGTAGACTACTAGCAAATCCATTAAGTGCCATGATGGCACCAACATTACTAGAAGGATCTGGGGGGATGAGGGGAACCACTGCACATGAGGGATTATTCTGTAAAGTGCCTAACCAGCACCAACATTACTGTGGGGACTGCAGGTGAGGGTGCTACACTAGACACCAGTGAATACTCCTTAAAGTGCCTTAAGGCATGGACAGCATGATGGTGATTGGAGGAATAAACCATCAGACACCAGGACTTACACTGTAATGTGCCATAAAGGTACCAATGGTAGTATGGGATGGGGGGGTCACTAGATACCCAGGGCTGACTCTTTACAGTGCTATAATGGTGCCAACAGTGTAAGCAGGATTAGAGGGTAGAGGTTACCCTGCACCACCAGGGCCTAAGATGTAAAGTGTGGGAGGGCTGGGGTAGGTACATGGACGTTGGTGTGTCTGTGTAAGACACAGTGACTAGAGGGGGATTCTGCTGCCAACATGCAGATCAGCCATGGTCACTACATCATAGTAGTACCAAAAAATCAAGAAATATGCAAATTAGACAACAATGAGGTCCAACCTCATCGCAGCTAGCATGCACCTGAATCGCAGATGGGAATATTGTGCTGGAAGGTCCTAACTAGCATGAGCTAGGGCCTTTAATGAAGTCCCAAAAAAGTACTTTTTACTGTTTCCTATCGTCACTGAAGTAAAACTTCCCTCATCTTTAAACAATAAGCCGATGTGCTGGTCACTATTAATGGGAAGGTAAAGGTTATGGTCACTATTAATGGGATGGTAAAGGTTATTTTGTAATTAGCTCTACTATTTTAAAAGCCAAGTTTTCTGAATGAAGAAGGCGCTACACAGATACAATAACTTTATGATAAACCTTTCTAGCAGACCTTTTTGCTCCTTTAAGAAAGTCATATCACTGTGGTGTATTGGCACCTTTTCAGTTCTTGTAATATTCTACCTAGCCTTGCCTTTATATTTTTCTCATACATTCATAATTCTTATATCACTAAAAGTACTTTAAAGCTGAAAACAATAAAGGTAATTAAGAGAAATTGCCTTGGTTTGTCTTGTACATTCAGATGATATAACTGCATCAAGTAGTTCAGAATATTCATAACTGTGCCAATATTAGAACATGTAAAATAAATATAAAATTAAAAAATATACATTTCAGAGTGGTGTACTCATTCTATAAATATATGTGTATGTTATTCAGTTACTTAAAGTTGTTAATGTACCTACCTAACACTTAATTTCAGAATCTGGCAGGCACTTTTAAGTACTTTACCTTTGCTTGCACCTAACTCCTACTGACCATCAAGCCCTCCCATATAAGGTTAAGAGCATTCTTTCTCCTATATGAAGAATGACCTCAGTAATACATGGAGGAGAGAATGTCAGCCACTCACTAAGGCCATCATTCATACTAAAATTGACCTTTTCCTCGCACCTGAGGGCATATTGTTTATGCTTTAACCCCACCCCTGGTGGTGACTTTAATGTTCAGAGTTTGCTCCACCAACTTTGCTCCTCAGCCTCAGTCATTAGCATTCGTTCATATACAGTGGCCAGATATATTGTTAGTGGCTTGGATGGCTACTATCCACATTCTCCCTATATACTGCCTCATTGTATTATGAAATCCTCTTTTTGCCCTAGAGCATCAAGAAGCCAACCAACAATCACACTGTGACCCCCCCCCCCCCAAGGTGGACATCTCCATCCTCACCTGCCACCTCCATCAAACTCCCAAGCTGCTACTTGAACTCAGATCACCTGGAGTATAGTCTGGGCTTTATCCTTCTACTGGGGCTGGCTAATTATGTTTAAGTGTAACAAACTGCTGTGATATGACCTTCAAAAGACACTAAAATATTACAGCTGTCTGAAGAAAGGCTCTGTAGCAATCTGCATATGTTTCACAAATAAACTGAGTGCTTTTTAATAAGGATAATTTTTCTCAACAGAAACTTTACAAATCCGGATTTGAGGAGATGAAGAAGAAGGGCTATGACCTCAGAAATGATGCAATCTCAGTCAAAGCTGCTAGGGCATCAAGAGACATCGCCAGTGATGTAAGTATTTATCTTTATTTTGTCTGTATAAACTTACCCCACTCCAAACACGCACACACATTTATGCACACGGGACAAATTTCTAGTTTCTTTCTGCATTTCAGATTTAGCAGCAAAATGTTTGTCTTAATATGATAAGAATCCATAAATGTTCATAAGATCAGTATAAACTGACACTTGTTTGTTTGTTTATTGCTAATTTTTCATCCCTGACTATTTCCCAAGCATTTCTATCAGGTCTTCTTAAATCAGAACATAGGGCCATTTTTCATATCGATGGAAGGTTAATGTCACGGCACTGAGCTGGTATTATTTGCTAGATCAGGTTTTCTGTGACTTGTTTTCCAGTGGAATTTGTTGTATTATTTCTAGATGATTCCTAAATGTTAGTCATCTGCTTGTACTCCCCACCTCCATTACCAGATATGCATCCTGTGCTACTATGTCAGCATAAAGTATATTTAACCAGAAGATACAGGCCTCAGGAAAGTAAACTGTCACTAGAATAGTCAGTCATTTCTCTGTGGCTGACACACCACTGGGTAATATCCACCACATAATGTGGGTTATCAGCATCTTCTACCTCTATACCACTCTATGGGCCACTTATGTTTCTCTCAGTTAAACTACATTAGGCTTATATCATGCTAGTAAGAAATCACTTACAAGAACAGCAATTCACCTTTAAATCTTTGCCTCCTAAAATGTAATAGCAAATTATAGTTTTTATAAGTCTCAGCAGTTACATTTTTACTGTACAGGCTATTAACTGTATGCAGGTACTTCACTGGTCATATGATAACATGCTGCACTTTTGTTCTAGCCACCTCACAAAGTCTTTCTAGCAATGACACTGCATCAGTCCAAATGCATACAGTGGTAAGTGACCTCACCTGACTGCACCTTTCATACAGCAGTCCTACTTTTTCTGATACGTATGTTGAAGTTCATACTTTTTCTGATACATATACTGGGGAGTCCCAGTTTTTCAGATATACATGTTGGGGAGTCCTACTTTTTCTGATGCATATGTTGTTTCTGTTAGAAATGTCTCACTGAGGACATATTCCATATTAGATTTGAAAACTCATACATAAACACAGCCTGATAGAACTTTTACTGGGGTGTCTTCAGATAGAATGCCTTGACAGATAATTAAAAAGTGTAGAAGTTAGTACTCAACCAGAAGCAAACATTCATTCATATGCAAAAAGTACCTTTTGTGAAAATAGCATATGATAAATCAGTCATGTACAGTACAAGTAAAGATGCTTACTTCAAAAAGGCCTGGAGTAAGGAACAAAGCACTTATAATTTAACACGCTATCAGAAATCATATTGGAGAAGTGGGGAGGATTGCTGGAGGGAACCACACCTGTTAAGGAATTGAATGTATTGAAGTAAAAGCAAAACAAACTAATAATAACAGAACACAAAAAGGGATGGCAAGAGAAAACCAACAGCATCACCATCTTGAGAACATTGCATAAGCGCTTCTCTTGTATGTCATAAAGTAACTAATCCAAAATGTTCGACCAGGTGATGATAGCAGGGTCTCAGGCATTTGCGGGGAGATAATCTCACTTGAACCTTGTACTGCCCATGTGGGGAACTTCACCCCACCACCTCCCTAACTTACATGGACTAACTCCATGGTTGCACAATACAGAGAAAAAAGAAATTCACAAAAAAGGAAATCAGTGTCAGGCACTGCAAATATAAAAACTGCATCTGCTTTGATTTTGTATAACACAGCAGTAAGGGAGCTGAGAGTGGGAAGTTAAACTCCCCCACTTGTAACCCTGCTGACTTTGCACTTTATGAGTAGCAAGGCAATATCCATAAAGGTCAGAGAAAAATCCAGGGGGCATTTTTCTCTCTTAATTTTGTTGTTTCTTACAGCAGAGCAGCATGCATTCTCCTCCTCAGTTATTGCTATCAATGATCTAAAGGAAACGCAGGGATATGTTATTATATGGGCAAATTACATCACAAAACTGCGTGCAGTCTTCCTCCTAAATTAATTAAATTCAGTCGAGTAATGCTAATTTAAGCACAAGATTTTCACAATGGTGTTACTACCATTTAAAGTGGCAATTCACCACCTTCTCTTTGAAAAAGATCTAAAAAATAGCTGTATGGGATTGAATCTCTGCACTACACTTATGTTGTAAAATCAGTATTAATCTAAATGAGAGATAAATGTACCATAATTTACCAGGAAAGCAAATTTAGCTAGTAGGTCTAATCATATGGATTCAGACTTTCATAGCTTATTGTAGTTGCATTTCCTAGCATCACATGTACCAGACAAGTCACATGCAAAATGTTTTTTTAGGTTCATAGGTAAGTACTAGATTAGCTGCCCTTAAGACCCATTTTAAGCCTAGCCAGTTTCCTTTTTTGTGCTCAAATTAATCTACTCCATTAGATTAGAGATTGTCCTTGCCCATCCCAGTGTCGATAAATTATATATTACCCTAGTGAGAATAACTGGGATCATACCATAGATAATTTGAGGGGACACAAGCATGATATAAAGCATTTAGGAGCTGCATCTTTCCAGTAGTGGTACAGGGGACAGTCGAGGGGTAAATTTTCTGTTTCCCGTCCATAGATCCAAATTGTGCTTGAATGTGGACAAGGATGAACTTCATTTTATGTGGATGCGGAGTCTGTTCCAGAGCAGTGGTATCCTCTCCAAAATATACCTGTCCCTCCAAACTGTACTGGTCATGTTGCAGAAGAGGTTTAGATCCCTAGGCCATGTATCTTTGATGCAATTTGACTTGCTGATGTGCAGTAAATCCATCGGTGTTGAGTCAGGGGGTGCCCTGCATGCCAGACACAGGTCACCTCTTAGCAGTCTGTAAGATACTGAGTAGAGTGACAGGGCTTTGAGTTGGTCCATGAATAATATGTTGTTCAGATGTTGTATCCTTTTTATAAGGTATCTCTCTGGGCATTACAGTTGATGCACGTGCTGGAAAGATACTTGCCAAAGGAGGCATTATAGTCAGTAATTGGCTTAGTGAAGGCTGAGTTAAGTGGGACAACGACATCCCTAGATCAAGACATAATCCCTTCATTTATAAGCTGTGCAATATAGACAGACTTTCTTACAAAGTGGACACATGCTGGTCAAAAGTTACGTCACTGTCCACATAAGTTCCCAAATCCCAAACAACTGGGTCAGCCCTTAGAGGTGTATTGTCAATGTGGTAGTTGGCTAGGGTAGATGACTTCCCAAAGGATACAATAATGCAATTTTTGGCATTCAGTTTCAGTCTACGATTTTGGCACCAGTAATTTGTTTGGGACATACCTTCCTGCCTGATGTCTAAGTTGTTTAGGGATTCAATGACAGCTCTTAACTTGCAGTCATCTGTAAACTTAGTCAGCTGGAGCAGTTTGGTATTGGTTTTTACTTTAGAAAAGTAGTTGCTAAATAGGAGAGGACCCAGCACAAAATCCTGGGAGACTTCAATGGTGTCTGGTCTCTTTGTGGAAGTAATTTCCCCTAGTTTGATTTCCTGCTTCTTATCTGTGAGTCATTTCAAAATCCAGTGACACAAGCATTTATTCCCAGTTTATTTATCTTTTCTACTATTCCTGAGTGGATAGTTGTGTCAAAAGCTTTGGCCTGGTAGAGGTATGCAGTGTGTACTGTTTTGCCTTTATCCATTGCTTTGGTGAACTTTTCAAAAAAATCCACAAGGTTGAGTAAGCATGACTTTCCATTGATGATTCCAAACTGAGACCAATCCAGTGTTTGGAGGTTCCCTGTGCCCTTATTCCATGATAAGTCTTTTCATGTCTTTGCATATGATGCTGGTCAGATGTATGGGTCTGTAATTGCCTGGGTTTGTGGAATGTCATCCCTTATGTAGGGCAATAGCTATAGGTGTTCTCCATTTATATGGTACAAAACCTATATAAAGGCTGAAACTGAACAGTATTGGTAAGTCATGGCTAATTCATGCTTAATGCTATTTAAGATGCATCCAGTGATATTGTCAGGACCTAGCAATGTAGTAGTATGTTTAGCTTTAGATGGCACTTTTAGGACTTGGTCTTGTCGGATAGCTGGGAGTGAGACAGCTTCAGGTATATTTGACGTGATATATTTTGACGTACAGATGGAGCGGAAAGAGGTAATATTAGTGCTAAATTTATCAGCCAGTAGGTTCACTATATCTTCAGCCTCAGTGAAGATAACATTGTTTAAATCAGCTTAGTGCATTGCTGTGTTGTACTTTTGTGATTAGGAACATACGAAACTAAAAAATGTCTGTGATTTTCTTCGGCTAATTTAGCCTCAAACTTGGCTTTGCTGGATTTTATTAAGCTTCTGAGTGGTATGTATATATCAGTGACAAGAGGTCTAACAGTCTGGGAATTGCTCTTCTTACTTTTGGTCAAAATTATTTTCCTTTTATTGTAAAGCTTGTTGATATTATGGTTCCACCATGTGGGTTTGTTTCTGGGGTTTGCCCTGCACTTGTTCCTACTGGGAATAGTTGCATTTATGTAGCTGCTTACCTGCTGGTGCAGTGTGGTAGTGTATTTTTCTGTATATTCAATGGAGTTAACTGAGTTTGGTGGGGATTTGAAGCTTGCCAATGTATCTCTTAGGAGTAGGAGGTTTCTCTTAAAGAAATTTCAGAAGGTACCTTGGGCGGAAGGGATCTCTGGTTTCAATTTTATTTCAAAGGAGACAGCTTTATGGTCAAACATAACAAGTGATGAAGATATGCAAGGGATGGTGCAAGATGTTCCCATATTAGTAAGAACAAGATCCAAGAAGTTATTCCCCCTATTGGGTACTCCGACTAATTGTTCCAGGACACTGGTATTGACAAAGTTAAAGAATCTCTTGTGCTTTGGCACTAGTGGTGGTGTAGGTTTCCCAGTCTATAGTTGGTTAGGTCACTTAGGAAAATGGTATTGGGTTGAATACCATTCAATACCAGTAATACCATTAAAATAAATTAAGTTACAAAAATTAATAATGCTTTATTATTATCAAAAAAAGCAAAAATAATGGTTTTTGTTTTGTTTCAGTACAAATACAAGGACGCTTATCGCAAACAGAGAGGTCATCTCATTGGTTACCGCAGCATACAAGATGATCCTAAACTGGTTTGGGCTATGCATGTTGCCAAGATCCAGAGTGACAGAGAGTATAAGAAGAACTTTGAAAAGACGAAAACAAGTTTCAACATGCCAGTAGATATGCTGGGTTTCCTTCTAGCCAAGAAATGCCAGACTATCGTCAGTGACATTGACTACCGACACTATCTGCACCAGTGGACATGTCTACCAGATCAAAGTGATGTCATACAGGCTAGAAAGGCTTATGATCTACAGAGTGATGTAAGTTTCTTTTTTATAAGTGTCATCTAACATTAGGCAAACGCAATAATTATGTAATACATGGAGTGTCAAGATTATGCACTGGAACAAGGACAAAAATAAACTTGGTAAGCCGTGAACATAGCAATGCTTAGTGATGCTTCACAAAACCATGTTAAGGACACCCTAAGTGTTGTTAAGATTGGAGCTGAGCTAGGGGCAAACAGCAGATAGTGCTGGTCAGCATAGAACAGTGGCAAAAGGTAAAATAATTATAACTTCAGACTACCAGACTTACAAACAGAAACTATGGCAGAATGAAGTTCCTAACAGCTTTTAAAGCTATTTATCTTCTACCAGAGGAGCACTTTTTGCCTTTTGTACCTGTCAACTGTCCCTGATATGCAGAACTTCCCTGATTGTGGCTCATATTTTTGGTCTGTCCCCTATAAAAAAAATGTTGGTAAATCATGGAATTCCAGGCAGTCAGTCCTTAATGCTGGCTATTAGAGTCTCATACTTGTTATTGTTCAGACAATGTATGTTGATGCAAAATATGTTGTTCTATTAACTTGTAAGTGAATTAGAGCAATATTTTTAAAAAATGGCCCTGATTGTGATCCTTTGTCCCCCTATTATTTCTGGAGTCATCTAGAATTCTTAAGCAAAGAAGTTGAGAGGTATGCTGCTGTTTGTTTGGCAGTGCTCACTGAGTGGTTTATCACCTTTCAAAGATGTTAGAACTTCGTACTGCTATACTTTTTTTTGTAACTGATAGTACATAAGTTCATAGATTCTTAGGAGATTACTAGGCTAACAGCTCAAGATCCCTTACAAGTCTAGCCAGTTTTAAGCAGATTTTACCCAATTTTCTATTCCTAGGGAAGGATAACAAGGGTCAACAAGCAGAGTTTTGACAATTGTTACCAAATGCCTCTGTCCATAAAGGACATGATTGCTACCCCAGGAGTGAATTTGCTATTTCCTATCCATTGGTCCAGATTGCACTTTTAGATTGTCAGAGAAGGGCTCTCCTTCGCATAAATAGGAAGCCTATTCCAGAATGTTCTTGACATGTTTGCTAAGATTCACTCTCAAGGTGAATTTCTCTGCATCCTTGTCTTGAGCACATAATAAGCTAATTATGATCAAAGACCCAGTCTTATAATTCACTATGACATTAACAGCAAAATGCAATTAGTAGATGGAAATTAAGAAAGCAGTGAAGTTTATAGAGTAAAAACAAGGAAAAAGGGTAACAGTAAAATGAATAATTTGAACAACAGTGGTATACATTATTACACAGGATAAGAGAGAAGTAAAACAAAGCATGCGCAGTAACATGATAAAAAGTATAAGACATCATCAAAACAAATAGAACAGATTATAATGGACTAGTAGCAACATTATATTTAGTGTATATGCAGCAAGTTTAGAGAGGATAAACTGCTCAGAAAAATAACAATTAGTGAAATTTTAAGTAGCATTATGATAAGAGAGACCTGGTCCCTGCATGCCCAGTAATTAGTTTTTACAACATAGTGGAACATAACATGAATGTAAATTTTTGCTAATGTCATTTATACTATTTACTGATTTGAAATTGATTATTTTAAATGAAAAGAATGATTGGACCATGGATTTTTAATGATCATTTAAAAATTATGGTATACCTTTACATCTTTTTATTAATGTTATTTTAGAAGCAGGTACAATTTTTAGTGTTTTAATTAAGTAGACGAACTAGATGGAGGTGTTATTATTTTTGCCAATAGCAAAGGAAGAATAAACATTTATTGGGACCTATGCTTTGCAGAGGGACATTCTTTCACTTCCTGACATGCAATAGAAGTGTGGCCAGATTCAGTAACACCTACACTAAGTGTACAATGTTCAGAGTAAATAGACAACACAAGCATAACTCCCACCTTACTCCTCCTAATTTTAGTTTTCCTACCGATTTTCTTGCAACCTTAAATACTGAGCTGGAATCATACAACGTGTAAACTATGTGTACAATTGGTGTAATCTTTCTGAGGGAATAGACAGCACGAAAATGTGGTAGGCATGGTCAAAAAATATAGATTGTGTACACAGTGTAGATGTTCATGAATGCAGCCCCTAATTTTATTAAGATCAACAAATCTAGTAAAATATGTTTTCTAGAAGTATGTTACAAAGAGACAGCTTCAATGTAGATCAATAGATGGCTTAAAAATATAGGCAGATATAATGGAAATATGTATAAATGCAAAAAGTAAATCACTACAACATTACTGATAAATCTTTGTATCAACACAATTTGCTGCCTAGTTACTCTCCCAACATAAAGCTTTTAGTCCTATTACACTCTGGATTATCAGTTATTAATATTAATATAACCACAAACTCAAGCTTGTGAGCTTCATGATTGTACATTCTTATTGTATAATATTTGTTTGTGGGACTTTAGAACTCTTTTAAATTACAGATGCTAAAACATATTTTTGCTACTAATAAACTTGTATCAAATATCTCCAACTTTTTTTTTCTTCACAGAAATATTAGACTGTAGGATTTATTGGTTGTTGATTACATAAATATTTACATAAGAAAAATAAAATGGTCTACTTTGAATAAAAAAAGATAGCCACCCTATTTGCCCTATTTGCTTTGTAGCCGTATTTAAATGATTGCAACAGTGGAATATTTTTCATGGACTAAATTAATTCTAAGGTATTGCATTAACTGTTCTTTATTGCTTCATCAGCTTGCACTGATTTGTTTGAACTACAGTTGCATGTTTGCATTGGTAAATTATGATTATGAACCTATGAACAATAAACAGTAGACATTACAATTACAGGACATTTAGATGTTGTTATACCCTGGAAATTAGAAACAAACACTATAAATGTTCAAACCCTTTAATAAGTTATCCAAATTACAAAGTAGGTAACAGCAGCAATCAGAATAGATATGCAAAATTCTAGTAAACACGTACAAGATGTATCCAGTTTGATGAGGCTCAACAGGAATTTCTTCCGTCTGTGTATATAGCCCCATTTAGTGACATAACATGATACCCAATACACTATGTTTGCTACATTGACTTACTAGAATGCATTTGTAATTTAATATAACTACATCATGCATTTCATGTTTATATTGACTTGTTGTTGCTGTTAATGTTTTTAACTATTAACATTTGAACTTCAGTATCATTCATCAATAAATATAGATAATACCCGTGAAATGCACTGCTCCTTAGAAAAGAGCTGTCTGAAATGGAAGACGTTGTTTGCAATTATGTCCTGATCATTTTTGCCTTTAGCTTTTGCATGTGTTTATATTATCACCAAATACTCGTGGTATCTTGTTTTTATAACATGTTTGTATGGATTCATAAATAATTTTTATATGTCTATGAACTTGTAGATATTATACAAATCAGACTTGCAGTGGATAAAAGGACTGGGATGGATACCTGCTGGTTCGCTGGAAGATGAGAAAAACAGAAAAGCTGGAGAAATTTTAAGTGAGAGAAAATACAGGCTGCATCCTGAGAAGCTCAAATTCACCAGCACATATGATGCTATGCCGATGGTTTTAGCCAAAGCCAACGCTCTTAACCTGAACAAGGTAAGACCGTATGCATATGTCATATATATAATATACATGCAGCTGTGTGATAAGTCATAGGCTGCAGTGTTACTCTGTACATAGGTAGAACCCTCAAAATGGGTGCAGCAATATTGTGTCACTTTGAAGTCTGTGTAACTGTATAAATACTGAAGAAGGATCTTGTAGCCATGCTTTCACAGCCTTGATGGTCACTGAAGTGGTTCACTGGTCAGTCTGAGCTGCTGCTTTGATAAAATCTGACATACAGATAGACAGAAGCAATCAGGCCCTGTTCAGGTGTGCCATTCACAGGTAATAATAAATCCACAGTAAGTGTAACATCAGCTTGAAAAAATATACACACGCACACACACACACACACACACACACACACACACACACACACACACACACACACACACACACACACACACACACACACACACACACACACACACACACACACACACACACACACACACACACGCACACACGCACACACACACACAGAATGCAGAGAAGGATAGTTTTCTGGGTTGTATATTAGTTTATGAGCAAGAATTAGATGGCTGTACTGAAAGTAGTGGGGGAATTCAAACCATTTCAGTTCTTTAATGGCCTGGCAGTGGTGTGTGCGGTTAGGTATACCAGATGCAAATTTTGCAGTTTTATAATAGCATGATTGTAGTTTGTTACTTACAGATGCATGAACGTTAGTAAAGATGGGGGAACCATAGAGGTGGTAAGTAAGTAGAAGGGTATTTGCCAGTTTTATTTTTGTGGGTTTATCCATGTAAAATGTATATCTCTAGAGTTTGCCTAGTTTAAAATGTGTTTTTTTTATTGTGTTAAGGATATGTTTTTCAAAGGATAATTTGTCATCTATAGTAATGCCTAGTAATTTTGCTATTTTTATGACTTCAATTTCAGTCTTGTTTTGGGGTAAATTTTAAAGTCTTGTGGGGGTGGTTTAGATGAGAATAGTAGTAGCTTAAACTTCTTGGGATTTAGAAGTAGTTGTGCTTTGTTTAGCCAAGATTCTATGGTTGAAAAGGCATTTTGGTTATTTTTAGGAGATTGAGGAGGTTGCTGGAGGAGGAAATTATAGTAGAATCATCAGCATATTGAATGAGTGAACTTTGTAGGAAGACTATATGGAGATTATTTATAAATACATTAAAAAGTAAAGGTCCAAGAATGGACCCCTGGGGGACTCCTGTCTTGTTGACCAGATAGCCAGACTGATTGTTTTGCCATCTAATGGATTGTTGTCTGTTGTTCAGGTAGTTGGCGAACCAGGTAAGGGTATGTTTGGAGCATCCTAATGTTGCTAGTTGTTGGAGTAGTTTGGTACGTAATACAGTGTCGAAAGCTTTGGATAGGTCTAATAAGACTACTGTTGTCAATAGACCAGAGTCCAGAGTGTTGTTCACAGTATCAGTAAAAGAAAGTAAGGCCGTAGTAGTACTTTGTGCAAGATGAAAGGCATGTTGGGTAGGAGTGAGGAGATTATTATCAGAGACGTGTTTTAGTAGAGTGTGTATACACTTTTCCAATATTTCAGATAATGGTGACAGAATGGAAATGGGTCGATAGTTAGTTAAATCATTAGTATTTCCACTTTTATGCAATGGGGTTATAATGAATTTCTTCCAAATTTGAGGAACTGTGGATTCTGAGATGGATCAGTTACTTAGAATATGGATAAGGTAGGCTATTACTTCGGCACCAAGTTTCAAGTATTCAGAGGGGAAGCTATTGGCAGATAGGGAGCATGGCCTTAGTTCAGTTAGCAATTTAAATACTAGAGCAGTGGGTGCTGGTTCAAGGGAAAATACTGGAGTTACTGGGGTATTGTTAGTATTTTCTATTGTGGAGTGAAGATGTAAGCTGGGGTTTTCATGAACTGAATTTGAGGTGCTTATCTTATTGTTGGGGGTTTGTTTGTTATTGGTGGGGGTTCCTTGACAAGTTTAAGAATGCTGTCAATAAACTGTGAGTTAAAAATGTTACCTATTTGCTGTGGATCTTTATCAAGAGATGGTGATTTTGTGTGGTCCCAGGATTAAGGAGAAAAGAGACTGATTTCCAGAATTTTGGGGGTTATTTCTTTGATTAGCTAATTGTTGCAAGAAATATATCTTTTTATTATTTTTGATTAATTTGTTTGCTTTGTTTCAAAGTTGTTTGAAGTTAATTTCATTAGCAGTTGTTTTTGAAAATTGCATTTTAGACAATACTTATAATCCAGTGGCACAGCTTAGGTAGTTGTGGTCTGTAGCTGGTATGCTAAAAATCTGAGTTCAAATATTAAATTTTGGAAGGGTTATTGCCATTTGTTAAAAAATAATGTTTAACAATGCTTTGCCCATTTAATAGATTAATAGGTAGTTTCTAAGCTTGCAACCTAAGTAACCTGTACAGAATTTGCCCAAGTAACCCTGGGGAAAACCAAAGGTATTAGCTGCCCTGATTGAGGAGACCGCTGAAATATACTCCAGGAGTGGATTTATGATTACCTGTCCACTTATCATGTGTAAATGTAAAGTATCTAGGATAACATTAAACCTGATGTGTAGATGGCCTCAAATCCAAAAACAGGGAATGCAAAGGGTTAAGAATTTATCTAACCAGCATGTATTGTTAAAATGAAAATTAAATTTAAGTTTTTTTGGGGAGCATTTGCAGTACCACCAGTCTGATAGAGGTGTAATAAATTGAAAAAGCAGGGTCTTTCACAGCATGAAACAATAGGCAGAGATCATAACACAAGAGCCTGTTTGAAGCAAAAACATTATCAGAGAGCGTTTAATCACTATTGGAATGGTTCTCTTCAGTAATGTTACTAGCGCCATATCCTGGCATCCAAAAAGGCTTACCATGATATGGAACTCTTAAGTTAGTTTCCCTACCATAGTAAATCTTTCTGTTACAGAGACAGGTCTCACATCATGGTTCTCCCCTTCCAGGGACCATAGCATGGACAGCAATCTCACTGGAAAGCTGCATGCTTCTGTAGCAGTCTGGAGGAATGGCTAGTTCTAATTAGCCATGTGCTCTCCCCTGGAAATGGCTACAGCTCCTGATGAACTCAGGACAGTGATTTGGAGAACTGCAACAGTTCATTGTAAAGACTGGAGCACAGCAATGTATTGTCAAAGGCTGGTGATGAACTAAGCATGGTCCCTAATCAGTCAGGTAAATCTGTTGTACCAGATAGCAGAGTACATCTGTGGCCTATATTACATTAATATTTGTACTCTGAGACTACTCATCTCTTCACAGGTACAACCTAACTAGCATCCCCAGCCATGCTGTTGCATAGTCAGCACCATTGCCTAAACAAAATATACCGTCACCTTGAAATTAGCAAATTATTGTGGAAGTGGTTCTTTGTCTGGTAATCAGGCTTCCTGAATCTATAAAAATCATGCTAGGCTACTCTGAGTCTTTTTTTTTCTTTTTTTTTGCTTTTATGACTCCTGATTTTGATATTTTGTTTAAAATTAAAAAAAAATGTTTTAAACATTATGGTTGAGTGCCATCGTGGGGTTCTTTTTGTATTATATTTCTGATTAAAGTTACAGCACCAATGGGTGGCCATTTGTCAAAATATATCAGAAAAATCCTGGTCTATTGCTGCAGTGGCAGTGATGTTTCCAAATTTATTTGGCTATTGTTCATTTCGTATCCATATTCCCAGGTAGCTAGCTCTAAAATACACAAAAGGTTGATCAGGGGAAATATGATCTGCTTTCTTCCTGTGGGGGGAGCATGATTATTTTTGCAACACATGGTGCACCCAAGCCACATTTATGGTGTAGCCAAAGGTAGGCAATGGTCAGAAGACACAAACAGATGTTTAGTAGCCTTCATATAGATATGAACACACATCATAGTGCTATTCTACATGGAAGCCCCAGGAAAAGGATACAAAAGAGTATGTTATATTATAAACCTATTCTTATCCTATGCTTTTATGACCTCTAAAACCTCTCCCCATCCAGTTCTCATCCCTACAATAATGATTAGGATTAAGAATTAATGGACATTAGTACTGAGAGACAGGTGTAAGAATCCAGTAGCCAGAGTTTAGTAAGAGGTAGGGAACCAAACACATTATTAAAATTATGTTAGCACTAAATCAGCCTGAAACTCTATGAGAACTATTTAAAAAGATGAAGACTGACAAGAAGAACTAATTTGATTTAAAAAGACAAAAGCTTTCAAAAATAGTGATGCATTTTGAATTAAATAACTGTGAAAACATGAATAATTACTTCACTGCATTTCTGTGCTTCTTAAACTCATATAACACAAAAGCATAATCATTCCAATAGTATTTCTACCTGTTTAGGAATGTTCTTGCGCTGCTAAAATGGTTCAGTCCCTTCTTTCAGGAGCAGGGTAGGAATGCCCTTGCTCTGCTAAAATGGTTCAGCCCCTTCTTTCAGGAGCAGGGTAGGAATGCCCTTGCGCTGCTAAAATGGTTCAGTCCCTTCTTTCAGGAGCAGGGTAGGAATGTCCTTGCGCTGCTAAAATGGTTCAGTCCCTTCTTTCAGGAGCAGGGTAGGAATGTCTTTGTGCTGCTAAAATGGTTCAGTCCCTTCTTTCAGGAGCAGGGAAAGCACAACATTTTTAGACGTTAAGCACTTTCAATATCTTGATGTTAAATAGTCATATCCTGCAAACAGATGACTGTCTTGAATTGCTGTATAAATGGTTTTATATGTTCCTTGATTTTTCATCATATGTTGAATACTCTGTTATAGTTTCTGTAGAACCAATGAATAAAGTACAATTGATGAAGCAGCTTCAGAGTAAACAGTCTTCTGTTTTATACCATATTATGGCTATAAAGCATATATTTTAATGTTTCTTTAAAATGATCCCTGTAAATACCACATAATTAGCTAGAAATCCTACCTCCACTATTTAAACTATCCATCTTTAATTTCAGCGTCTCTATACTGAAGCATGGGACAAAGACAAGACCAAAATCCACATCATGCCTGACACCCCAGAGATCGAACTTTCAAAACAAAACAAAATCAACTTCAGCCAGGTATGTGTACATCTTGTGAAAACTAAATCCGGTGTCATTTTTATAGTAGTAAAGGAGGTCAGATATGGAGGCGAAGTTCTTCTGAGAGCAGAACAAGGTAATAACAAGGTGAAAACTATCACTGTTCTCTTTTTGGTGAAGCAAACTAATAGTATCTTACCTGGCAAACATGGAAACCATTGGCACAGTGCCAACTTTATAAGTTATTTACCACCCTGCTTTCATTTGACAATTCAGTATATGCCATTTAATTTAATAATACTTAAGAGATCAAGTTATGAAACAAGATTGACATTTTCTGCAAAACGTTTTCAACACCAGTGAATAGTCATGTTGTAAGTTCATTATGGCATTTTTGTGCATAATGTCTGTTGTGATAACTATGTCAGCTGTGACTGGGGAAAAATTATTACCTTATACTGGCATAGTAGATACACATGCATTAGGCACAGATTCTGTAGCATATCAAAAAGCTACAACTAAGATCATTTCATTGTGATAAAAAATAAATAATATGAACAGGATCTTACATGATAACTGACAAAATTATTGTCTCTGTTAAGGTACATGAACAGACACATCAAATGCATGTCTTATTTATGTATAAATTGTTGCTATTTTTTAAATATGCATTTCCTTTTCTGTAATTATAAAACTGCAACCACATTTAAGCAAGAACCCCAGGAGGTGACATAGAAAATCAGTACTGAAGCTTTTAGTAGAACCATCTATTTTTATCTCTTCTACTACTATAATATCCCACTCTATCCGGCCATAGCATGCACATCTAGATTTCATCTCATAATCAGATTGACCTTTCACTTTTCAAATGTTTAGCAAAGTTCATGCAGGTTTTCTTTAATTTATTAATGATGACACCAGCAATTTCTGGCAAAGCCCCCCCCCCCCACCCACCTTGCCTATGTGTGCTAACCCTGATGGTAACCCTAACCCTACTCCTGCCCATAACCCTAACCCTACACATTGCATTACTAAGACCCTTTCCCTAACTGTACATTACCAAAAACCCTTTCCTTAGCAGTACATTACTAAAACCCTTCCCCTAACAGTACATTACTAAAAACCCTGTCTTCAGCTGTATATTACTAAAACTCTTTCCCTAACAGTACATTACTAAAACCCATCCCCTAACTGTACATTACTAAAAACCCTTTCCTTAGCAGTACATTAATAAAACCCTTTCCCTAACAGTACATTACTAAAACCCTTTCCCTCACAGTACATTACTAAAACCCTTTCCTTAGCAGTACATTACTAAAACCCCTTTCCTAACAGTGCATTATTAAACACCCTTTCCTTAGCAGTACATTACTAAAAACCCTTTCCCTAACAGTACATTACTAAAACCCTTTCCTTACAGTACATTACTAAAAACCCTTTCCTTAGCAGTACATTACTAAAACCCTTTCCCTAACAGTACATTACTAAAACCCTTTCCCTAACAGTACATTACTAAAACCCTTTCTATAACAGTACATTACTAAAAACCCTTTCCTTAGCAGTACATTACTAAAACCCTTTCCCTAACAGTACATTACTAAAAACCCTTTCCTTAGCAGTACATTACTAAAACTCTTTCCCTAACATTACATTACTAAAACCCTTTCCCTAACAGTACATTACTAAAACCCTTTCCATAACCTTACATTACTAAAAACCCTTTCCTTAGCAGTGCATTAATAAAACCCTTTCCCTAACAGTATATTACTAAAACCCTTTCCATAACAGTACATTACTAAAAACCCTTTCCTTAGCAGTACATTACTAAAACCCTTTCCCTAACAGTACATTACTAAAACCCTTTCCATAACAGTACATTACTAAAAACCTTTTCCTTAGCAGTACATTATTAAAACCCTTTCCCTAACAGTACGTTACTAAAAACCCTTTCCTTAGCAGTATATTACTAAAACCCTTTCCCTAACAGTACATTACTAAAACCAATTCCCTAACAGTACTGCTACCAAGATTATATTTTATTTCAGTTTTCAGGATGGGGTTTACTGATATAGGGAGTGATTCATTCTTAGGAGTTATTCAATGTTTTGTGAGTCTCTCTCTCTCTTTTTTTATCTACCGTTTGTGATTCTCTCTTTTGAGCTTTCAGCTTTTTATGATATAATATACACTACCAAAATTCTTCCATTTCAAAACTTCATATGTGTTCCAACAACCATATTATCTGTTTTAAAAGTATACCGTTTCTTTCATCTCTATCCCACATGATAATACAACCCTCCTACCTCAAAATCTGTCCTTTTTATCCTCACATCACTAATCATTTGAATATAATTCTTGCAAAAAGAAAATACTTCAGTGCATTTTCCCATATCCTTCAATAACTTTCTTTGTATCTTCTCTTCCTTAATCTCCACCTCCACATACTATCTTTTTTTAATAAACATCTGTATTAAATTATCACATATCACATAGGCAATCTTACATTTAAATAAATGAAAAAAATGACACCACTTGAGCTGCAAACATTATACATCACAGACATCATTGAAACAACTGTAGTTGCAAACATTATCTTCATCCATTTTACACAAGACTTTCCATGCTTTCACTACTTTCACTTTACTTTATTCATTTGAAAACTAAAATGTATTATTCACATATACCTTCCCCTTTTTCCAGAAAAGTGTTTTCTTTTAATTGAAATTTTCCTCTGTGGAAACATGAACACTTCTTGCTCTATTCCCTTAACCCCCTATATTTTATTCCCTTTTTCATTCTCCTTATTTTTATCCATTTTCATTACTTTTTCCTCATCAAAAATAACACTTGGTTATTTTGCTTTTTTTTTCTACTATGCTCTTGCAGTCAGACCCTCGCTATATTATTCGGTTAGCTTTCTAGCTTTCCCTTATTGTACTTAGAAATTCTGCATACGCCATCACAGTTTTGTGCGAACATTAATTCGTTGTTACAAAATTCTTCAGTAGACATGCTTGACGTGAAATTGCTTGAGTTTCAGTAGATCAAAGTAAAACATGATTTTTCTTCATAGGAAATTATCGCTGGTGTGATTTCTAATTATGTGATGGCAATGATTCTCCTTTCTGGTAGTTGTGACCATTGACTTGGCATATATAAGTTCAGGGGGTGCAGGGTGGCTTGTCCCCCTGCAAAAATAAAAAAAAAAAAAACAGATAAAAATGATTTTTTCATTCCTTTTACTTTCTGACATTTTTTCATCATCATCATCCCTTTGACATGTCACCATTTAGGAAACTGGCATTTCATAGTTGAAGTATTACGTAAACTGCACAGAGCTTGAGACACAAGACATATTGTAAAATTTGCTGCTGTGGAATTGTTCTGTTGTTAAACTCTGTAACAGCCTAAAACTTTACTAACAAGGACAGTTAGACAGTAATATCATGTGTATATTCCTTGCACAGAAACTAAAGCAAACTCTTCATCCAGGTGAATCCCAGCTTGTTTTGTCACGTACTACTCTGGTAACCCTTATCTGGTACAGTCTTAAATTTTTCAGTTTTACAATACTTCTAGACAACATGTACTTCTCTGTTTTTATTTTGACACAGTGGCATTAATTGTTTCATTTATGTATTCTGGATTATTTTCCCAACATTAGCCTAGGTGCCTGGCTAGACATTTTCTGTATTTTTTTTTTCCAGACAGCTTCTGGAGGAGACTTTTCAGTGGACAGTTCTTCCTGCTCTGTAACATTTTACAGATGCATTTCACTTTGTTTCTTGCTCTGTACTTACTACTTCATCACTGTTTTACAGCCTGTTATCAATTTTTCTTACCGCTTCTGCATACACACCATCTGTTATTGTACTGTGCCTAACATCACCAACTCCATCAGTATATCCCCACACTATGTCAAGAAAAAACATTAGGGGTCACTTTCTATTAAACACAATCACAGACAAAAATAATAATAATAACTATAAATGCCATCACAACCAATAATAATGATTATAGCAATAAACAGAATTCCATATTAATCACAAGGCCTGGCTCTGTGATATAGAGGGATAAATACGGATTATGATCTAGATGACCCAAGTGTGATTAGTAACTGAAGAACTGTGCAGGAGAGAGTCAGAAAGAGGGGCTCCAAGTCAGGTAATTTGCTCCCATGCAGGATTCTACCTGTACAAGACCAATGACTGTCAGGCCAGGGGAAGTGGGCTTGTAGATCCCAAACTGGTGATGGCAGCCCTCATTGAGCCTGTGTATAGGAGCATGCACATTCCAGAGGGACTGCATAGGACACTTGCATAAAAGCATCTCATTTTTTATTTATTTATTTATTATGTTTGCTGCCCTCATCTGATCACTGATGATCTCAGATTTATTCCCAGCTGCTATCTGCCATCCCTCTCTACCTCAGTTGTTCTTCATCATCAATCCCCTTTTTCCCATTTTCTGCATTGGGTCTGGGTGTCCTGTCAACTGTCGACATCTCTCTCTATTCAGTGCCACTCTCCTGTCTTCTTTGATACTCATGCCTAAGTGCCGCAGGTCTTCTCTCAGACAATCCATCCACCTCTTTGCTGGATGCCCTCATTTCCTCTTGCCTTTCTCCTGTCTGTCTCAAATCTTTCCCCGATTGTCTTCTGCTTTTCTACACATGTGCTCAAACCATCTTACTCTGTTGTCTTTGACATTTTCTGCAATTGGAGCCACTTTGGCTCTAATGTCCTCATTTCTTTATCTATCTCACAGTGTGAATCCTAACACCTGTCTCAGGCTCTTCATCTCTATCACTTCTAGCTTCCTCAAGTGATCTGCCTTTACTGCCCAGGTTTCTGTACTATAGGTCATACCACTGTTTCTTACACCTTAGTTTTCAGCTTATTTGGTGATCTACTGTCATGTACTACACCTGACAGTCTGTCCCTATGATTGTAGTTTGAACTCCTCATACAGATTTCCCTTCTCAGTCACATCTCCCAGATACTTGAAGCTGTTCCACTATTTTTCCTTCTATCTCAATTGTCAGCTTTTTCAGATTTTCTCCATTTGCTGCTATCACTACTGTCTTATTTGTACTCAGTTTCATCCCATGTGCCTTCAGCTTTGCATTCCATTCCTCTACCTTTGCTGAAGTTCTTGCTCAGAGTCTACCTGTAGTGCCACATTGTCTGATTACAGCAACCTTCTTAATCTGTCCCCTCCAACCCGTTTCCTGATATAGTCCATCACTAGTATAAACAGCAGTGGGCTCAGAGCTAAACCCTGATGTATACCCACTCCCAATGGGAAACCGTCTGTGAGACCAAACACTGTTCATACCTGAATCATTGAGTCTTTGTACATAGCTTGCACTAATTGCACCACTGTTTCTGGGACTTCAAACCATAGCAGGACTGCCCAAATCAGTTATTCCATTGTCAAAAATCACCCTTTACTGGGTGAGCCTCCCAACTTCTAGGTGGGCAGAATCTTGTTACTACTTATTAATAGGGCTGTGAAAAAATGAGTCACATGATCATAGGCACAACAGTACCAGGAGTGAATATACTGTTGCAGGCCAGTCAGGAGATAGCAAGATGATATTACAGATGTGCTCACGACTCATGCACCCACATGTCAAATATTGGACATCTGTCACTCCCCCTTTCAAGAGATGGGAACCTATGAGGTCCTTAGTCTCTACCAGAGATCATGTGGCCATAATAAAGCCCATACCTTCCCTACGATAGGAGAACTGGCCACCAGATCTTATGCTAAAGCTGACCTTTCTGGTGCATCAGGTTCATTCCCAAAACTCGGTTGTCAGTTTCATAGATGAACAACTTGATTCTGTTCCAGTCGCCTGCCAAGCATCTTACCTTTTTAAAAATAAAACTGCTGTATAACGGAGAATTAATTCCTCTGCTTTTTTTCTGTATTAATATTAGTCAGAGAAAGCTTACTGATGTGGTGTGGATGTGCACACCCAGATTTCTGATACTGAATTTATAGTACATTAAACAAGCGCAAATCGAACCATTATCAGTGTGGCAGACAAAGGAAATTTATAGTTATTATTTTAATGAGCTGGAATTGCCATTTTAGCATTAAAATTGGGGAAGTTATTAAAAGATAAACTGTTCTGTTTAATTCAGAGATTTATTGAAATGAGAAATGAGAAAACAATATATACATGTATTTTGGCATGTAATGGTGGGAAAAGAAAACTGACAGCCATTTTTGCCGAGATGTTTGGTAGTTTCCCAGTTCTTTCTTTCAGTGTGGCTACCAAACCCCTTGGTTGTATATGCAAGGGCTTCCCTCCTGACTGGAATGAATGCGCTCTTCTGTTGGAGTTCAACCCCTGTCACTGTGTAATGCATATTATAGATTAAAGCAAAATGTGCAGACCATAAGGAATGTTTTATCTGAACCAGACGCATACGCACTTTTCTGTTTGTAGAATCTTTGAAAATGCGGTGATTAGTTATATTTACGTTATATTATTGAAGGCCTTGCATTCAAGTCCTATTTAAAATGTAGCTTCTTCTTTCACATTCCCTCAAGATTGTAACAGTGGACTGAGATGTTTCTATGTGTGTGTGTGTGTGTGTGTGTGTGTGTGTGTGTGTGTGTGTGTGTGTGTGTGTGTGTGTGTGCGTGTATGTATGTTGTGTGTGTGTATATGTATGTGTGTGTGTGTGTGTGTGTGTGTGTGTGTGTGTGTGTGTGTGTGTGTGCATGTGTGCGTGCACGTGTGTGTGTGTGTGTGTGTGTGTGTGTGTGTGTGTGTGTGTGTGTGTGTGTGTGCGTGCACGTGTGTGTGTGTGTGTGTGTGTGTGTGTGTGTGTGTGTGTGTGTGTGTGTGTGTATATTAGTGTGCACAAATGTGCATGTGTGTATGTATATATGACCACATACATATCTATGTGTGTGCACACAGTTTGGTTTCACATTTTTGTAAGGCCATAAATAGGAAATATGCTGCAATATTTTTGCATGGTGTGTAACAAAAGCTATAAAAGAACCAATTACATCATTTCTGGAGCAGCATAACAAAAGCCTTTAGCTATATCAGGTGACACAAGGAGTGAAAAATATGCTGCGCTCCAAAAAGGCATGCATTAAAATAAGACATCATCATCAACACTATTTGATGATGTAAGATGGCCGACATGTATCAGATACAAGGAATTTATATTTTCACAATAATGGTGGACAGCTATTGTAAGTCCAGGCATGGGATAGGAAGGAGCAGCTTTTTGCCAGTTTGCCAACTGTAGGAGGAAGGGATTTCTGCCCCCTGTCTGTTACATCCCCAGAAATTGGGATGGCTCAATAACTGCATGGCACGTTGCAGTTAGCAATTCAGAAATGATAAGTGGACAAAGCTAACTAACATTACATGGAGTGATGCACATGATATCAGTAGCTCTGTCCAGTTAGAGTATACAAAAATCGTCTGGCAGTGCAGAACAACATATGCAATGCTGCCAGCTGAACCAATGTGGTTCTAGCCCTGGGGGATGCTAAGAAGAAATGGAGAAACAGGAGCAACCTTGGAAAAATGGTCTATGGTCAGCTGGTAGGCATGACCATAAGGGTAAAAAAGAAAGCCTTTCAGAGAAGGTAGTACAGTCAAATAAGAGAGACATATGGCAAGCCTTGTGAGGTGGTAGGAAAATATAGGATCTGCAGTTTATCCAATTGATAGCAAGTTGAATGGACTAGGAATGATGAGTTTAGTTACACATGCAGGGTCATTCTGCTCCTCCAACACCTGAGCTCTGTCAGGCTGTTTTGCTCACTGTCCATGCTTTAAATTGATTAGGTGGGTACAACGTGGAGAGGGGAGTTGTACCCTGTTACAATAAAAAGAGTCTGTGTTTCTAGATGGTCTTCAGACCTAAAAGCAGTTTGGTTAAATTATTAAAGAATATAAATTATGACTACCAAGCAATCCTTATCTGTTGTCAATACATGTTTCTGTCCCAAAGCAAACTATGCAAAAAAAAAAAAAATACAAATGGCTCTCCTGCACTAGAGTTCAATACAAGATCATAATGGGTAGTCTTAGTAGCTTAACAGGCAGTACGCTTGCCTTTGGTGTGGAAGGCTGTGGGTTCTTTACCATACCCTGCTTTGGATAAATTATTCCCAATACCAATATTGCAGTGCTCCATAAGGGGGTGCTGTGCTCCTGAGTATGCTCTCCTTCAGATGAGACATTGAACAGAGGCCCCATTTGCCTGAGCTGATGGTAAATAAAGCAATATCTTTCGGCTTTTCCCAGTTAGGGGTCAGCACAGTGGATCACCAGTCCACAGACTGATAGGCAGTGGTGTTTTACAGTGTCAAGTTGCCAGCCTGACCCCCAACCTTCACAGAAGGCACACACACACACACACACACACACACACACACACACACACACACCTACCTGCATATCTTAAAACTCACTTGACCTCAGGGAGGACATGCAGACTCCACACAGAAGGCGCTCCAGCCAAGAATCAAACCAGAGAACCTCTTGCGGTGAGGCAACAATGCTAACTGCTGTACCACCACTGCTGACTAAATAAATAACTAAAAATGGGTATAGAGAGTCTAATTAGTTTTCAGTGATACCATTCAGGAAAATAAGAAAACTGCAACATAAAGACCAGAGTACACAGGGTACATCTCCCCTCTCCACTAGAAACTAAAGAGCAGAGTATACAGGGTACATCTCCCCTCTCCATTAGAAACTAAAGAGCAGAGTACACAGGGTACATCTCCCCTATCCATTAGAAACTAAAGAGCAGAGTACACAGGGTACAACTCCCCCCTCCATTAGAAACTAAAGAGCAGAGTACACAGGGTACATCTTCCCTCTCCACTAGAAACTAAAGAGCAGAGTACACAGGGTACATCTCCCCTCTCCACTAGAAACTAAAGAGCAGAGTACACAGGATACAACTCCCCTCTCCACTAGTAACTAATGACCAGAGTACACAGGGTACATCTCCCCTCTCCACTAGAAACTAAAGAGCAGAGTACACAGGGTACATCTCCCCTCTCCACTAGAAACTAAAGAGCAGGGTACACAGGGTACAACTCCCCTCTCCACTAGAAACTAAAGAGCAGAGTACACAGGGTACATCTCCCCTCTCCATTAGAAACTAAAGAGCAGAGTACACAGGGTACATCTCCCCTCTCCACTAGTAACTAAAGACCAGAGTACACAGGGTACATCTCCCCTCTCCACTAGAAACTAAAGAGCAGAGTACACAGGGTACATCTCCCCTCTCCATTAGAAACTAAAGAGCAGAGTACACAGGGTACAACTCCCCTCTCCACTAGAAACTAAAAAGCAGAGTACACAGGGTACATCTCCCCTCTCCACTAGAAACTAAAGAGCAGAGTACACAGGGTACAACTCCCCCCTCCATTGCAACTATTAGTTGCAAAGCACAGTAACTGCTAAGACAACAAGCATACAGTGTAAGATAAAGCATGTACATGCTATATGGTCAGTAGGATAATGTATAAAGGAAAGCAGGAAATGATGTTGCAGCAACTAAGGCAAACTAAATAACTGTTTAAATGAAGGAACCAATGAACTTTGAAATGGGGTTTGTTGAAGGAGGTTGTTTATATGAAAGCAGATAAGCAGTGTTACTGAAATATTTGGCAGAAAGGAATGAAGACAGAGCATCCTTATGATGCTACGCATAAGCAACTTAGCGAAAGAAGGTGATGTAAGATTCATTAGGTTAGTTCTACCCTGCAAGCCAATGCTGCATTTTCTCTTGGTATTCAACACTTGTAAGTTAACTCCACACTAAAAGTTGCAGGAAAGGACTCAGTAAATAAATGGGCCACACTGAATAGTATGAGACATGTCCTGAATGGACACTGTCACATACTCATTTCACAATCAGCTGAGGAGAGGATGAAGGAAAAAGCTATATGGGATTTATACTATAAGTAAGAGGGCCGCTTATTCAGTGCAGGCTGTTGTCTGGGTTTATCTAATCTGGTTGGTGACTTAAAGTTTGTAATGAGAAGTAATTTGAAGCTGTACTTGTTCATTGCAATAGATTAGAACTACCTTTACTTATTGTTGAAAAGAATCACCTTTTTATCACTTGGCTGGATGTAAATGTGTTGTCTATGGTATGAAAATCATTGGTGAGCTATGTTGCAAATTCAGTGGGATGTTAGGAAACAGAAGAAGAAAACTGTATTATCTGCAGAGTAGGCAAGTTCACAAATGCAGATTCTGTAAAGTTTGTTCACCAAAAAGGAAAAAAACAAGGACTTTAGCAGGGAACTTTGGGGGGGGGGCACTAGCTGGACTCTACCACAATGTAGAACAACTCTTGAGTGATTTGGAGTGGATCACTGTGATAAGCCTTCTACAGACATGTAGGCAGTGCTGAAACTTGCAAAGATGGAGAACTGTGTCTGCACAAGTGATATGATCACTGAAGCCTGCAGTGGCAGCCCTTATCGTGAAAGTGTATAGAAGAGTACACATGTGCATATGTAAGGAAGTAGGTAGTCCTTGTAGTGACACTTGTGCCCACATTACCACAAGGGGTGTGGTTAGACTAATAATCACTAGAATGCTGGTGAAAGCATGATGTCTATCGAGATGATGGCACTGCCCAATGAGATCTGGTGGGTCTCCCAAAACCTAGGGAACAAATGGACTCATTTTTGACAGGGGAGGACTTGATAATCAAAGTAAGCATGGCAGGAGGTATATGAAAAAATAAGTATGCTACTATGTTACCTATTTGTGTTTCATTTCTTTAGAAACTCTACAGACTTGGATGGGAACAAGCAAAGAGGAAAGGATATGATATGCGAGCAGATGCTATCCCTATAACTGCAGCTCGAGCTTCTAGAGATATTGCAAGTGATGTAAGTAACTGTATTCATTGTACTTCAGTCCCATAATCAAATAGTTGCCGTTATATGAGACATTATGGAAAATATAATGTCTGTTTTTTTGTTTTTTTTCAGTATAAATATAAGCAAGCGTACCGCAAGCAGCAAGGCCACCATGTTGGATTCCGCAGCATACAAGATGATCCTAAACTGGTTTGGGCTATGCATGTCGCCAAGATCCAGAGTGAGAGAGAGTATAAGAAGAACTTTGAAAAGACGAAAACAAGTTTCAACATGCCAGTAGATATGCTGGGTTTCCTTCTGGCCAAGAAATGCCAGACTCTCGTCAGTGACATAGACTACCGACACTACCTGCACCAGTGGACGTGTCTGCCAGACCAAAATGATGTCATTCAAGCTAGGAAAGCCTATGAGCTACAGAGTGATGTAAGCATATATTTTCTAATTTTTACTACCATTATGTAAAAAAATTCATGTTTTCAATTGCAAAATGCTTCTGCTTTTGTGGTAAAAAGCATATAGCTTTTCACCTGCAAGCTATTTCTGCCTTTGTGTTAGAGCTGGTTTCCCTGTTATAGTTGGATGATAATATCCATACAATTAAGAAAGTGAAAACACTTCTACATGCAGACTGATATTTAAGCTTCCTTTGCCTTGGATGCCCCTTGATATGAGGATAATGAAATCTGGGTCACTTATTGTTCTCCCAAAATTTAGAACAATGATACCTTCTGCAAATTTTAAGTGCTGCTCAGTATTTCAAAGTGCAACTGTTGAGACATTTGTTTTAATATTTTAATTAAGATTAAAAATAGTTCAGTTTTTTTTTTTCAAAGAACTTTATATTATTGCAGCATATGAAGAAACCCTCTTACTCTGTTTTATGATGCAGTTACGTATAATTACTGGACATTTTGTAACACCTCTGGTGTTTAAATGGATTTTATGACTTAAGCACAATTTTTATTTTTTTTTATTTTTCTTTTGTTGAAGAAAGTAACAGCGATTAATAATTTGTACTATATTCAAGCATGAGGCAGTCAAGCCTTGGATTATGATAGAACCTGTGTTAGTTCACAGAATTTCTTGTCTGACCGACTCCAGTTCTGATGCAATGACAAATAACCTGATAACATTCCAGACTGGATATTTTGCAGCCTAACATCAGGGAACTTCTCGTCCTCTTTTGCCAAAGTGTGTGGTTTAAGTGTTAGCTTACTTGCATATGGAACGGTTATTTTGAAACTAAGATAATAGTATTTCAGGATGAATATAATATCGCATCAAACTTCACCACAATTGAAATATGCTTCACTGCTCTATTTCTACTTTACAGAATGCCTATAAGGCTGACTTGCAGTGGCTGAAAGGAATAGGCTGGGTACCAGTTGGGTCCCTGGATGTTGAGAAAGTTAAGAAAGCAGGAGATATTCTAAGTGAAAGAAAGTATCGTCAGCACCCAGAAAATCTGAAGTTCACAAGTCCAGTCGATTCCATGAGCATGGTTCTGGCGAAGACAAATGCAGATACAATAAACAAGGTAAGCCTCGGTTCCTTTTCTTTTCTGACACTGTAGAGAGTGTGACAGAAGTTTTATATAACTCTAAATGTTAAATGGTTAAACTTTCATATAAACAAATGATAAAAAAAAGTTTAATATATTAAAGGTAATCATGCAGAAAAATTCTCTGAATATAAAGTTTTCTGAAAGCAAAGAACATTGGTTATATTTTTTCTTTCCTAACATATATACCCACCTTGATCCTTTTCCCAACTCACCTGTAATCAGTGCTATTTTATCACCTGATGCCCAGCCTTACTGCAATGGCTGAGAAGAACTAAGCTGAACAGTGATTTCACTGAGATCTTATTATACAAGCATGACAGCCTGTCTGGGATTTATTTTTTCCTAAGAGGGGCATAATTCTGAGCGATGCTAGGCAGAGATATAGCTAGGGTGGGGCAGATGATCTTTTATGAGAGAAGTAAACTGTGTCCTTCCTCAGATAGTTAAGTAGGACAATAATAAATTAAATAAGCATACTGACTGCTTTAAAATGCCATAAATAGTCTTGTCCACAGAGTATTTCATTTTACATGTATAGTTTTAGGTCATGTGCTGTAAAATATTACACTGTTTACTATGTCGTCAGATTTTTTTTCAGGCACTGCAAAAGAAACAATGACAAAATGGTCACAATTCATCAACATAATCCTTTATTTTAAATATAAATATATATATATATATATATATATATATATATATATATATATATATATATATATATATATACACACACACACACACACACACACACACACATATATAAATAGATATTTGTATGAAAAATTCTGCAACTTTATGTTGTCTATTCTACAGAAGACTTTCATGTTTGCATAGTCCTTGAGTGTTACTGTTCCCCATCTTTGTTTAAAGCATTCATACCATATAGTAATTATATTGAAGACTGCCTACAAAATGTACAGAAATTTTAGAATGAAAGGTCAGCGGGGTAAGCCTTAACAGCATGGACTTGTCCTGAATTTGATGGCTTGTTAAGAACAAGCATATAATCCCATGACTCATACAGCAAGAAAGGATAGTTATAACCTTTACTTTTATGGAAATATTTATTGATCTAAATCTAGTGACTGAGAGGTAGTATTTGTCACGAAACTGCTAAAAGGCAGAGAAAAAAGGGAAAAGGTCTTTAATAAGACAAAAAGAAAAATTAGGCTAGCAAGTTTTCAGACTATGTAACAGAAGCATTCCAAACTGTGCATCCAGACCTGTTCACTTTAACAACCAGAGCAGAGGAGGCCCCAAAGAGTATAACAGTCAAAGTTTTGATTTCCTAAACAGATTTTTCATGAATAGGGAAATGTGGTAGGAGTATAAAAGACCAATATGCATGTTAAACCTTCTTTACTTAACTCCATTGGCATAAAAAGAGTTAAGCAGCAGATCTGTTTTGTTTTTACAGTAAAAGATCAAAGAGTTAATATAATCACATTCCTGTTTTATTTCTTTGCAGCGTTTGTACACAGAGGCTTGGGAAAAAGATAAGACATCAATCCATATAATGCCAGATACACCAGAAATTACACTGGCAAGACAGAATAAACTCAACTACAGCCATGTGAGTAACCACAGGAATCTGCTTTGCTACATGCATGGATTTACCAAATACACTATCAAATCTGAAAACGTATACAAAAAATAATAGAGAAAACTATGGCAAAGGCTTCAGTTGATATCTGTACTTTTTTGCTTCATAATATCAGTGTTGTAAATTAAAATCTGTTGCTTTGTGGTAAGTACATTTACCTTTTTTTTTGGAAGATAACTGTATCATGCATGTCCACTGTAGTGCCCCTGTGATAGTAGCTTCATTCTGTACAACTAATTTATGTTGCACCCCATCTTGCATTTTAATTAATATAATGAAATGCAAATAGTCATATTTACATACATACTGAGGGGGGGCAACTATATGCATTTACAATGCCATGTAAAGGCTTTTTCAGCATGTGTTTGTGTGTGTGTGTGTGTGTGTGTGTGTGTGTGTGTGTGTGTATGTGATTTGTCCTCCAAATCCTGGTATTCAAGGTTAGTAATAGTGCCAGACAGACAAGCGTATTAAGAATAATGAAGCTTTCCTTTTATTTCCCCTGGTGTGTTGTTGTTATAGGTTTTTAGTAATTTATGAATAAAATCCTGATCACTGTTGTCAAAGACAATAATGTAGATTAGTAGAAAGTCACCAACTGGAAATTGTTTCCCAGCTATATTAAAGCTTTTTACTCAGTCAACAGGAATGCACCACTCAAATTCCTTTATTACATTGTGGCTAAATTGATTAGATTTCATTTACAAATGTCATCACATTGTTTTACATGTCATGCGGTCTGAACTATATTCACATGTTCCGTTTAGCTCACTGGGGCCTGGACATTTTCTGATGTGGTGAGTGTTTTTAATGGGAAGAAAGCACTGTGAAAGGGGTGAGGATCTCTACTGGGAAATACTTTTCTGACTTAATGGTAGCTTTACCTGAAGAAATAATGTTACATTCACTTTGGTAAATGTGCAGCTGCATTGTTTACACTATTGTCTGTAGGGCAAAAATTGAACTTAGCCTACTTTTCCTTGACAAAATATCTCTGGGAAAGTGGTGTCAGCTAAAAGTGTAAGCTAAACAAATAGATAAATAAAACCTACTTTATCACAATGACGCTAACCAAGATAATATTTGTAATGTAATGCCATACAAAAGTTATCAGAGACCTACCCTAATCCTGTCAGGCACCATATCACCTTTGCTGTCATAGCCGACATCGGTTTCATGTATCTTAACAGTATGAAGTGGTATTTCCTAGAATATTTTTTGGTTCTGAGTTATCTACGTGTCTTTGTTCAATTTCCTAGAATATACTGTTACTCTGGCATGGATATTTTTCACAGTGGAAAGACAGAATATAAAGCATTTTTAGACTCTTGAATCACTGGAAACCCACAGGGCTTTCTACACATTGTTAATACATGCCATTTTCTAGGCCAAAAGTGAGGGCTTCCTGTGCGCTTGTTGTCTGCAGCAACCTAGGCATTAGAAGTACAGTCATGTCTAAAGTGATTGAGTGTGATTGAATGCAAGATCTGCGGCTTCCTTTGATAATCCTGTCTGAAGATGAAAGGAAAAGTAAACCTGCAAATAAGATATATAAATAATCCCATTCTTTGAGAAGATAGTAAGGCCAAGAGAGATAATGAATAACAAAATAATTTACTAAGAAGCAAATATGTAAAATGTTAGATATTATTTTACACAGTAAAATTACATATTTACTCAGAGATCAAAATCATGTAAGGGCAACACTGTAAAAAAAGTACTGAACCCAACCCAATAACATATTGAATACCAAGTAAAATGTATTTATTTTTATATATTCTTCAGACCTGGTCCTTATAGAAGTAAGGAGACCTGGTCCTTATATAACTAAAGAGACCTGGTCCTTATATAACTAAGGAGACCTTGTCCTTATAGAAGTAAGGAGACCTGGTCCTTATAGAACTAAAGAAAGACAATCTTGTCTTTAATATCTGGTCTGTATAGAATTTTAAGCCAAAACTGATATGGCAGTTTTAAGGCAATGGACACAGCCAAACAGAAATTCCAAATTATTTTGAAAAATGAAAACATGCAGATATACTGCAATAGCTTTCTTCGGTTGTCCAGGGTCCATCAAATGATTGTAGTCTATGAATTAACAGAGTAGCTGATGATGGATTAAAATGATATTCAATTTACGAGCAATCAACTCAGAAATAAGTTATGAAAGTGAGCATTCATATTGTGGCTGTCATCACAACTGTATGACACCCATTCTCAATACGTACTTTATCAAGTCTAAGTTCCTGGGACTTGGAGTTTGTCACAGCAGGCAGTGGGCAACAGCCAGGAAGAAATCCTGGACAGATCATTATTTCAGTCAATGATACATTTATATTCACATATATACCACATACATACACACCTAGGGTAGTTTAAATCCAAAGCCAATTCAATGATCCTCATGTCTTTAGGAATGAAGACAGAGACCCTGACAAATATGCAGTTGGAGGACATGAAATATTTATATAAAAAAGTCACCCCGACAAGGGCTCGAACCAGAGAACCAAGACTACTGTCAGGTAGTGCCACTAACATCTGTACCATCATCTTTCCTAACAGTTATGGCAGAATAATAAAAAAAATAGATGTCATTGTTCCTGGGCAGGAAGACATGTTAAAATCAAACATTAAAAATCTTTTGTTACAGAGTTTAAATGGTGGCAGTGTGAAATTCTGTGTTAGATTGCCCAAATGTGGGTGGATTTCTTTCTTAAAATTTAATATATCACATTGATGAGGTCCTTAGCATCTATTTTGCTAGCTGGGTAAATTGACAAAAAATACCAAAATGATGAATATGCATTAATCAAAATAAATTTTGATTCAGTGGTTCTAGGGTTTTCATTACTTCTTCAAATATATTTTATATCACAGTTCCGTGGCCCTACACTTTAAAAAAGAAACACAAAGTAGATTGTTACTAATCCCATGTAAGAATTATGCCAGTTCTAAATAGGTGCTAGGTATCCTTCTTCTATACCTGAGTTACCAGGTGAGATGTGCACAAATTCATGAGATGCAAAGCAGTGCTTCCTAATGAAAGTATGACTGTTTTGTAATTAACCCTTATAAATGTGATCCCAAAATATTGCAAACACTCCAGTACAAGCAGCAGTCATGGTTAAAAAAGTAATTCTCCCTATACCCCCTATCCCCCCATCTATGCCAAGTCTTAGATTGCTGTATCTTGGCAGGACAGGAATAGAAATTACCAGGACGTCAGATGTTTGATCATTACCTGCAAATTCCTGTAGTCATACATTTGTGATCACACATAAAAGTGCTGGTCATTCATGTAGAGAATGCAAGCTTGGCACCTGCAAAGCAGACTTAACCATATATAAGACCCATTAGGAACTCCCTGTACTCAGCAAAGTGCCATTCTCTGTATTGAGCTAACCAGTAGCAATCCCCCTCATCTAAAAGTGGTACTGAACTGCCAGAGGCTGATAGTAAGTGGCATTTCAAGTGGACACCAAGAATGAAAACAAAATCAGATAATGTAGTGTGATTCAGTAGGTGCACAGAAGAATAACTAGCAGATACTGTAGAGCCTAACGTAAAACAGAGAACCCTCATAACAGTAAGATCAGCTTACAACACCCCTGCAGGGCTGCAGCTGCTGTGACAAAACTGTGCACCAGGAGATGGCATCTCCATGGGGGGGGACACTGAGTTAATGCAAAGCAGACAGACAAACAGACAACTGCAAAGCAGCATAACAGGGAGGCCTTCAGTAGTGGATTTAAGGTATCAGGATTGCACATGAAGGCATAGCAGTGGGAGATCCTATAATGGAACATCCCAGGCAACATGAGAGTATTATAACAATAGTCTTTGACAAGAGCCAGCAATACTACAATAGACCACAACAGAAAGGCACTGAGGGAGGAGGAGGAGGAGACAGGTACTTATACTGTGAGACATGCAGCATGAACAAATGATACAGCAATTCAATAAATGATGGCGTCTGTTCACAACAAGAAAGGTAACCTGACAGCACGCACACTTGGTGAGAAAGCTGGCACACAGAGTAAAATGGAGCACAACAAATATGGTGGGGATTTTCAGAACATACTGCCAACTGCACAGCAATAAACAATGTGAAGAATATGTGCACTGGACCACAGAACAGAGGTGCATACCCACTGGTGCTGGACTATAGAAGAGAGTGAGGCAATGGCAGTAATGGTCAATCAGCAGCCTTTACTGCACACAGCAGACACTACAGGACCCCGTAGAATGGTTAGTATGTAAAAGAAAGGACAGAGAGAGAGAGAGAGAGAGAAGGAGAGAGAGAAACAAAGAAGCATAGAGACGTATGCCCTATGTCATGCTCAGGGGCACATACACCACAATGGGGATGTGATGTATTGCCAAAACCTTACTTACCATATATGTGACATATTCAGGAATTAAAGGACAAGGGTATATCATCTGTTCAAGCCAGATCTGTTGTACAGTGGGAAAACATCCTGACTATGACCCAGATGAATCAGGTTCAGATCGCACCCTTGTTTCCAGAAATTGGTAAGGGGAAAGAACAGAGTGATGAGGCAGTACTCTTCTTCGAGGGAAGGGTGGCAGTACACATGCCTTGTGTATACAGTCCATGCTAGAACCCCCAGTGGAGACCAGATATCACATGGAGGCATGGTTTGCAAGGATGGAGCATGGACTTCTGAGCAGCTAAATCGCTCATGGAAGTGGGTTTTGTAACTCTTTTGCTAAAGACCTTTGCACATGAAACTCAAAACTATAAGGCAGGTCTACTCACTGGAAAGGCAGGGTTAGAAAGAAAACCCTTTATTCCCTAAGTAGTATGATGGCATCTCTGGTGCCACTTGCCCCTTGCACCCAAGAGGAACAAATGGGCAATAGAAGTCTTGCCTCTGAGGGAACAAATTAGTCAGTTGGGTACGTAGAAGGGGGTTTGATGACCACTGGTGATCAGGGAAAAAAGAATATCATCTGCATAGAATCATTAGGAGAGACTGTCTCATCAAGAGAATATATTATTAAACTGACAAAAATGCATTACATAATGTGCTGCTACAGATATTTAATGACTGTGATCTTGCCACAGTAACATGAATGCATTTTGTGAGGAATGCCTCTAACAGCATGATTGTACCATGACTATTCACCTCATTTGTAACTACAGACCATGCTGAACTCTTCCATGATTACATGCCATTGGGCTTTCTTAGGGCACATATAAACGATGTGCATATATACAGGTATCTTACCAGTTGTATGATGGCTAAGTGCTTGATTGGTAGCATTTGGCTAAAACATACATTTGCCAAATGAGATTGCTGAGTGCGTGGTATTCTCTTTTTAGCCACGGTATTGTGATTTCAGAGTTTGTTACATTAAGTTCACAAGCTAGAGAGAACAAAGCCTTCTGCATGGAAGGTTTGAGAACTTGCCCCAACAGAAAAAATAAACTGATCTCAAAAAGCAAATTAATTGTCATTGTTTTATCTGACTTTTTTTCTGAGCAGTTGTCTCATGATGGACTTATAATCATCCTCCAGTATTGGCATAACACATTATATGTGACTCCTGAACCTATAAACAAACATGTTTCTACCATGGAAGTGTGATCTCATGTACAAGTCTGCTGTGATGCCTGACAGTCATAGCCTGTGTTCAACCATATTTTCTGTCTGCTGCAACACACACATCTCACATATATACAGCAACAGACCTTTTGTTTCAATAGGCTGTAAAATTAATCTCTTAGTATAGTCCCCGCAATAGTAAGTAGGGGTACCAGGCACAACAGCAGTCATAGTATAACAAGAAAATAACTCCTGTCAAAATCTACAATCCATATCTGAAAATCGCCCCTCCCCCATCTGCATCCTAACATTAATCAATACGCTATTGAAATATCTTCCCACCACCAACATACTATAGGAAACTTGCAGTGCAGCCAAGACTATTATGTCTCCCAAAGTGCAGTACACAACTTGGCCATCATAGGAGCATAAGCACTTAAAAGTATCTATTAGACATCACCTAAGAAAACATCTATACCTACAGCCATTCCTGACAAAACAAAAAAGTTCCTAGTAATCTAGAACTCAGAGTTCAGCAAAATATTAGCTAGCCTACAAAAGGACTAAACCCCCTGACAGCTCAAAAATCAAGCAATTATTTTTGCCCAAATTGTGCACTGTCCCAGAAACCTGCAAAATCAAACATTAACTGACAGCTGTCATAGCATTTCTATCGACTCCCATCTTCTTGGAAGGACTTAAGTCTGTTAACATTAGCAAAGTCCATCTTCATGCTGAATAGCTTCCTTTTAGGTTTTTCTCTTCTCAGAAGGAATACCAGCACCTCCCATCCTCTTAAACTGAAACCTCCAACATTCATTCACATTCATTGCCAATCCCTACATGTGAAAAAGAAATTCTACAAGTCTAAAAGCACCCTCTTCTGTAAGCTATGGATAATCAGTCACCTCAACCTCTACCTCATGCCAAAGCACCGTAGAATCAGAACTGCACCAAAAATCCATGAAAACGAGAGTCAGCAATCACCACTTCTTTACAAGATATTGCATATTTACTCTAATATCACCACAAGAAAACATATAGAAGACTTATATTCATCCCCACTCATGCATAATCAGAGGAAATACTGCTTGGTTGCTCTTAGAGCAGTTGACCGATAAATGGCCCAGACTGCAACACGTATGAAAGACTTGTCATAAAAATCAATAGAATGTCCAGGTTTCCTATAGACAAACAAAATAGTGTGATACAGTTAGAATGAAAATGTACCAATCAACCACCCACAAAAGAAAAAAATATATTTTTGTTTCACCTGCATAATGTGCACCACAGTGATAGTTATGGACAATAAACTGATGGTCAGTGTGTATTAAAAAACACCGTTCACATATGCAGCAATAGTTTCTACACATCTTTTGCCCTAATCCCCAAATGGTTCAATACTGTATGCAGAAACCCAAGCATAATACACACTAGCTCAATCCTGTTCAAATGCCACCTACCACAATATAAATATTTCAAAGATTTACACACCCCATCAACTATTTAATTACAAAGCCTGAAGCAAAAAGTCAGGCAATGACAACTTGGCCTACATCTTATCAGAATCAGTACATACTTTAACAAATACTGACTCATCTTCAAAGGTGTCTGAAACAAACTGAGCTATATCCCTTAGTTGTGGTATGACAATCCCCTCAGACTTCACCACAGTGTCCCAAAAAAACAACAATCCACATATTTCACCTTAATACACTTCAACTGAAAACAAAGTAAAAAATAAATAAATAAACTCCTCCACTCCGTTGGCCAGTATACTCTTTCAGCACATCTGGAAATGCTGCTGTCTGACCAGAATACACCTCAACATATACATGACACTCATTCTGCAGATTCCATGGGCCGTGTATCTGTCTGAGGCACAGGAAAATGCAGCATATTCAATAGAGCAGAAGCACCCACAGAAAGAACAGAGCCAACTAAAACTTCTGTGATGCCCTCCACTGCTGCCAATATGTGATGGCCACCAATATGTGATGTCCGCATGCTGGGCCAATAATCAAGGAAGCTATCCTTACCACTGACACTGGACAGTGACATGCACTTGGAGTACAAATGGATACACTCAGTATTTCCAGATGAAGACTTCTCTGCATTAAGTACAATTTCCCCTCAGAGCACACAAGGAACACACTCAGCCCAGGGTCTGGATGTCTCTGTATCTGTTTCTATCCAGATCCCAATAAGACTCCCCACTGGTACAGCTGTACAGTTAGGTCCTCAGCCAAATGTCCAAGCCAAGTTCTCCAGCACCCTCTCTGTAAACCCAGTGATTCATGCCCCTGTCCCAAGTAGCTGGCACACACACACTGAGAGATTTGATTTTTCACACACACACACACACACACACACACACACACACACACACACACCTGGGAAAGGCTGGCACAGATGAACCTACTGTGCCACTTTCTGCCCAGAGTATATGGTAGTTATCACTGCCACAAGACATTTCACAATCAGCTACTCTAAGGCCCTTAACAAAGTGTGTCCAATTATACTGTGTAATATTAATGCTAATACAAATGGTAGCAGTTCACCAAGATGGCTAAGCCGTCTAGAGTGGCCCACACAGTGTCACCACATAAATATAAGTACTCCCAAAGTTTAGATATTAAGGACCAGCTACAATAAAAGTTTTAAATATATTTAATAATAAATAAAAGAACATGGAAATACTGAATATATATATATATATATATATATATATATATATATATATATATATACACACATAGTAAACCACAGAGTTCAAATCACAGGAAATATTGAAATTAACATTGATGGATAGACTCATACAAATAAAGAAAAACAGTCTCTAAACTAAGCTTCACTATATTCCTGACTGAATCTAAGAGAATTATACTGTTCCCTAATAACTTACTTGGGCAAGGCAAGTTGAAATACGTGAGTAGGCATTCTAGTCAGGCCCCAAACAGAATACTCTATCCTCTGACATTACTTCCTGTAAAATATAATATCCAAGATGACTTGCAGAATGACCTCATCTGGTCACCTGACTCTAGGTTCCCACAATATCTTGATATTGAAATTTGAAACAGGACTTTATCAGACTGCTACAATACACATTTAAAGCTTTTATGGCTAAGCCTAGGAGCCAGAAACATTTACAACACTTCCCCCTTTCTTTACAAAAGCTAACAGATAATGGCTGCTCTGAGACCTACTGTCTCCGGGCCTATTCAGCACTGTGAGGCGCCATTCAGTGATTTCACAGCAAATTTACATTTCCCTTATATGTCTTAAAATAAGCCAGCTGGTTAACCATTGCTGTGCCAATTTCGTCTATATACATTTAATTCAGATACCATAATACATGTACATTTCTCTTCATTTCAGAAGGGTGCATTGTTGAAACATTGTAACACAATTAACACAAGCAAAGCTCACAAATACATTTTCAGCACAAGCATCCATCCAGATCAGTTTGATATACTAATGACATACAATTATTTACAAAATTATAGCTTGCTGTGCTGGCACAAGTCATACATCCACTGCCCGACTTCTCCCTGGCATGGCTGGCAGTACCACCTATCATCACAACTTCCATAATCACTTGGTGATCAGACGCCACCATCTGATTCACCATGTCACTCCCCTTTTGTGTCTGAGGAATGGGGTTCGTCTAAAGTCAGAAGACTGTGCAGTTGTTCAATCTCATTGTCCTCAATACTAATATCTGACATCTTTACTCATTGCATTACCCAGTAAGTGAAAGGAAATTTCCCAAACGTCATGGCCATATTTACCCAAGTTAGTATGGATACCATCTCAGGTTTCTCCTGAAAACAGATTATACATAGTAGGACAGCCGTGTGTACAAAAAGTAAGTTCATTAATTAATTAATTCTGTGCAGACATATTCTTGTGCCCTATGTTTACCACTCCAGTTTTAAAGACTGCACCCAGTTTTTTAGGGCACTTCTTCCTTAGAGAACTATGCCCCATCTACCTTCTATCTTACTGACTGTGAGTTTTATGGATACGTTTTCACCAGGTATTTTGGCACACAAAGATGAATCCCCAACTATGATCCAGGTAGTGCAAGCTGAATTAGTTTCTCATGTGTCTGTTGGAGCTAGCCAGTGGAGGGGAGGAATCCTGCAGCTTTGACAACTCACCTGTTTTCAGGAGAGGGAGTGTGAATCATGCCTGGGGGGTACAAGGTCCCATGGTATTATCACTAATAGTTACTGGAGACCACATGGAAGCAATGGTTCATGGGGTGGGCAGGGCAGACTTGAAGGGTCACAAAACATGTGTAAGTAATTAGCACATCCTTGCCAAAGCTCATTGCATGTCAGACCCTGAATTGTGTAATTGGGCATATGCTATGGAGAGTATGGTTAGAAAAGCAAGAAAACTCCTACTCCTGCCTAAGTGACAACCCTTCTTTGTCATCTCTCACACCTGAAGAAAGGGGGATGCATAACAAATGGTCCATTTGGCAGGGAGCAGACTGATGGTTAGCAGACAGGAGGGAAAAAGTGACATTTAATAGTATTTACTAATTCATTGTCTTTCATATAGAATAGACATAAGATACATTATTAATACATTATTGGCTAGCAGGTTATTTTTTATTTATTTATTAACTTATATTTTGCTTGTAAAGCAGATTAGTCAATGGGAAAACTGGAAAGGAATTTTACACTGATTGCCACATGTGTCTGAAGACGCATTCTGAATCACGTAGTCAGACTCTCTGTGCTTTCTGAGACTGCCATTAGGCAAATACCTCCTCCTTTCACCATTTCTTTGGCTAAAAGAGATGTAAGAAATTGAAAGAAGCATTGGAGAGAAAGTAGAGGTCATTTTTTCTGCCCACCACATATTAGCAAACATTTCACTGCTGAGTAATGTAAGAAGGGATTGAACAGTGTGTACTGTAATATAACTTATAAATGTATTTTGTTTATTCAGAAACTCTACAGGCTTGGAATGGAAGAGGCCAAGAAGAAGGGTTATGACTTGCGAGCAGATGCCATATCTGTCAAAGCTGCCAAAGCGTCCAGAGATATCGCCAGTGATGTAAGTAGCAACTGACATGCCAGATAAACTATGATAAACTACAGTAAAGATTTCTTCTGCTTAAGAAGAGTGGTATCAGAGATTGTTAAAATTAATTTCTATACTCAATGAAAAAATAAATAGCGTTTTAATTCAAAACTAAATAATGTATACAGATCATTTAGCCAGCGTTGACTTACATTTCATAAGGTTTAATTCCACTTGCAAAAATGTCACATTTTATTCAGTCAGATTTTAAAATACATTGCCTGATTCCAGAAGACCTGCTGTCAGTGTTAGTGACCACTTACATTAAGAGCAGGTCTTTTGAAATCTGAACCCTGGTGTAAGCCTGTTTATAGATAAGCTTTTTTATACTGAAGTACATGACTTACACTGAGAGCAAGACTTTCAGAATCAGGACAGATTTACACAACAGCAGCTCTTTTGGAATCTTGACCACTGTGTCTAACACTGCCTACACCAAATTGTAACACAGCTTCATTCATGTCTTTCAGTATAAATACAAACAAGCATATCGCAAGCAACTAGGCCACCTCGTTGGATGTCGCAACTTGCAGGATGATCCTAAAATGGTGTGGTCAATGCATGTCGCCAAGATCCAGAGTGACAGAGAATATAAGAAAAACTTTGAAAAGAGCAAAACAAGCTACAATTCTCCAGTGGACATGCTCGGCATTTTACTTGCTAAGAAATGCCAGACCTTGGTCAGTGACATTGACTACCGCACTTACCTACATGAGTGGACATGTCTCCCAGATCAGAATGATGTCATTCAAGCCAGGAAGGCCTATGATCTACAGAGCGATGTAAGTTTTATATGTACGAGTTTGTTTTTATGCATATTGTGATATGGTGAAATGCATGTACATATTATTATGAGCATAGTAAAGTAATACAATCAGATAATGAACAGCAGTCTTTAAACTATTCCTAAAAGTAACAAAACCTTTTCATGACTGGACTATTTTAAGATGATTTAGATGAGTACATATTGTTAGAAAGTGATTTGTTGGTTCATTTTTGTAAAGAAACATTTTGTTCATTAGCTACACTTTATGTATTCTTGTCGTCTAAAACATTAGGTGCTACAATATAGGAAAATGTGACTAGGCCACACTTTTCCAACAAAGAAAATATCAAAAGCTATCACCATCCAGTAACACATCTATTTCACCTATTTCACAAGGACAAAACTATACATGAAGGCTTAAACTATATTCTATTTATTATTTATTGGATTTTTGACTGAGTATCATCTACAATCTTTTGGGACCTTTTACAGAGTGATCAAAGTGCTGTTTATGCTGAATACATAAAATGTGGATATATTTATGTAAAGGCTCCTCTGTTCTTCAAAGAGTGTTGTCTTCTGATATATATATATATACACACACACACACACACACACACACACACACACACACACACACACACACACATACACACATACACACATACACACACACACACACACACACACACACAAACGCACACACATATATGCACATGCGTGGACACACACACACACACACACACACACATCCCACATGCACATGCGCACGTGCACACACACACGCACACACACACACTCAGACACACACACACACACACACACACACAGACACATACACACACACACAGACACACACATGCACACACATGCACACACACACAAATACATGCAGCTTCACAATACTTATCTCCCATGGCGCTGGCAGTATTACTCCTGCCATAGTACTGAACAAGTGCACACCATCAAAAGACAGCATAGGGGTGTACACTTCTTCACTTCACACCATGAATAGCAATGTATAGCCATTCTTTCTGGGGAAATGTACATGACTGATTAGCACTACAGAACAGAGACTTCTTACCACAGTGGTCCTACACTGATCTCTGAAATGGAAACCCATATTTCCCTCAGCAAAACTGCCTATAACAGTTTTGCACATTGAAATAAATGCTTCTGAAACCTGACCAGGATTTTGAAAGATAAAGAGTCCACAAAGAGACTAGTCACCAGTGGCATTCCTCAGTGTTTTGTGCTGGGACCTCTACTGTTTGGCATCTATTTTTGTGAAGTAAAAGCCAATACCAATAGGCTCTGGCTGACTAAGTTTGCAGATGACTATAAGCTAGAAGCAGTCATTGACTCCCAAAATTAATTAGCCATCCTGCAGAAAGGTTTATCCCAAATAAATAACTGATTCCAAAATCAGGGATTAAAACCTCTTCTTTTGGCTTTTCCCGGTTAGGGGTCACCACAGCAGATCACCTGTCCACTCATGATTGGCAATGGAGTTTTACGGTGTCGAGTTGCCAGCCTGACACCCAACCTTCCATGGAAGGCACACACACATGCATGCACACACTCATGCCTAGAGCCCATTTAGAGTGTTCAATCCACCTACAGCATGTCTTTGGGATGTGGGAGGAAACCAGAGCACCCAGAGGAAACCCACACGACCACAGGGAGGACATGCAGACTCTGCACAGAAGGTACCCCAGTTGAGAATCGAACCAGATAACCTCTTGCTGTGAGGTGGCAACGCTAACCACTGCACCACCGCAGTGCCAAAAATGCATTGTTGTATCCTTTGGGAAATCATCTACTCCATGGAACTACTACATTGACAATACACCCCTAAGAGTTGACTCAGCTGTTAGAGATTTGGGAATATATGTGGACAGTGACCTAACTTTTAACAAATGTGTGTCTGTTGTTGTGAGAAAGTCCTTCTATATTGCACAGCATATAAACAAAGGGATTGTGCCTACATGTAGGGATGTCATTGCTCCCCTTCACTCAGCCCTCATTAGGCCAATCATGCATGTATCTGTCAAGGCATAAGCAACAGCTGGAATGCCCATAGAGATACCTTACTAAAAGGATACAAGACCTAAACAGCATGTCCCATATGGACCAACTCAAAGCCCTATTACTATACTCGCTATCTTACAGATACTTTACTAAAAGTATACAATACCTAAACAGCATGTCCCATATGGACCAACTCAAAGCCCTGTCACTATACTCGCTATCCTACAAATACCTTACTAAAAGGATACAAGACCTAAACAGCATGTCCCATATGGACCAACTCAAAGCCCTGTCACTATACTCGCTATCCTATAGATACCTTACTAAAAGGATACAAGGCCTAAACAGCATGTCCCATATGGACCAACTCAAAGCCCTGTCACTATACTCGCTATCCTATAGATACCTTACTAAAAGGATACAAGGCCTAAACAGCATGTCCCATATGGACCAACTCAAAGCCCTGTCACTATACTCGCTATCCTACAGATACCTTACTAAAAGGATATAAGACCTAAACAGCATGTCCCGTATGGACCAACTCAAAGCCCTGTCACTATACTCGCTATCCTACAGATACCTTACTAAAAGGATATAAGACCTAAACAGGATGTCCCATATGGACCAACGCAAAGCCCTGTCACTATACTCGCTATCCTACAGATACCTTACTAAAAGGATACAAGACATAAACAGCATTTCCCATATGGACCAACTCAAAGCCCTGTCACTATACTCGCTATCCTACAGACTGCTAAGAAGAAACCTGCATCTGGAATACAAGACATCCCCTAACCCATTACTGATGGTTTTACTGTACATCTTTACTGCACATCAGTAAGTCTAATGGCATCAGAAATACAATACTCAGTCTACGAATCTAAATTTCTTCTGCAACAGCAAAAGAATGGTTTGGAGGGGCAGGTATATCTCGCAGAGGATAATGCTGATCTGGAAAAGACTCCTCATCCACATAAAAAAAAGTTCATCACTGTCCATATTTAACCACAAGTTAGATCTATGGATAGGAAACAGAAATTTACCCCAGGACTGCCCCCTGTACTACTAATGGACAGAGACAACTCCTAAATGCTTTATCCCATGCATGAGTCCCCTCCAATTATCTATGTTACAATCCCAGTAATTATCATTAGGGGTAATATATAACCATGGGATGGGTAAAACCAATCTATAAACCAAATAGGATAGGTTATATGAAGTACAAAAAGGGAAACTGGCTAGGCTTAAAATGACCCACAAGAGCAGCTAATCTAGTACTTACCTATGGAATTACGAACCTGTGAACAATGTAGTTGTAATGGAGGTTAAGATAACAAAAGATGAGAGTTAGGCATTTATGTCAGCATTCTGAGAATGCCACAATGCTTCTAGTCTTTGAACTGTAGAGCTCAAATAGAGGAAAGAACTATTCTAGTATCTCCAGAAGCAGATATGACTAATAAAGCAAGGCAGAATGCTTCCTAGGCTGAAGAGCTGGCAATTGTAGATGAAGCTGAATGGTCTGCAGAATCTCCAGTTCTACAAGTGGAATGATACATGCTGGAGAACAGAGTATGGGATCCTAAAATCTGCGGTGGAAAGAGTGAACTGCAGAAGGAGCTGAGAAGTACAACTGGAGAAGGAGAATGTGCTGCTAAGTTTGCAGTCCTGCATGTGTCTGTTTCACCGTTTGTGCATATCAGAGTATTAAAAGAAGTAATGACAGTGATAGCAGTAAGACAAGCAGTCAGACAATGTAAAAAGCATGACTAGGGTTCTGGCAATGAAGTTCAGTTTGTTAAATATCTTGTTTGCAATGCTACAGATTTAGCCTTCAGATTTATTTACAATGCTGCGCACAAGGGATCAAGGGAAGAAGACTGTTTTTGTTAATAGGATGAATCCTCCTGGCTTATTAAAAAAAATTTGGCTAACTATGAAAAGTGTGTGATTTATTGTACTGCATGATTGCTTCAGATGCTCTAGAAAGATTGCTGGTACTTTTATGAGAACAATTATGCCCTATCAGACAGCCAATGCTCATTGAATCATAGGTGTATATTTTTGGAGGAAGGAGGTGAAGGATGAATCTGCTGGATAGGGTAGTCTGAGGGTTGTTGTTGTTGTGTCTTTCGGCTTTTCCCGGTTAGGGGTCGCCACAGCGGAACTCCGGTCTGCTAATGATTGGCAGTAGATTTTTACATGCCGAGTTGCCGGCCCTGACGCACAACCTTCAACGAAGGTACGTCCATTCACTCATGTCTTCACACAGAAGACGCTCTAGCTGGGAATTGAACAGGACAACGTCTTACTGTGAGGTGACAACGCTACCGCAGCACCACCACTGCAGTGTAGTAGTCTGAGGGTAAGAAACTACATTTGGTGAGGGTAAGAAACTACATTTGGTGAATGCATTACATTAGACTTGTTAAATACTTTTTGGGGAGGATAGGGCAAAAGTGTTTTGTGCTGGACACTGGCATCATGATTAGTATATTGTGAAATATACCACATGATTCCCAGCTGCTCAGAGTGAAATGTGACATTGTGGAAATAGGTGCAACTAGTAAACTGCATTGCGAACTCACTATCTTACACAGTTTCTACCACACCACTTCCAATTCACATGAAGGCTGTCATACCTGCTTCTTGGCCAGTGTATATACTTGTCACAAGCTACCCATTTTTTTATATATATTTTTTCAAACTATGTACAGATTTCTCTATGTTTTGGTCTGCATAATTAATATAATATAGTTGAATATAAGTTATTTATTTCAACTGCTGTTCTGCAAAGTTTGTTTTAGATATATGCAAATATTTAAGGCACCTGTCTGTAGACTAAGCCTAGCCAATAACCAGAGGTCAGAATCAAGCTCTGTATCTTGTATCTGTAAAGTAAAGAACTTAACCAGTACATCATGCAATCCCCTATAATATTATGACTGGGTTTCTGAGCACAACTAGAGTATGTGTTCAAGAAATTGATTCAAGATAATCAACTTCATAGCAAAACATCACTCTGACTTTTTAATATTTTACATACTATTTTCAGAACTCATTGATATTAGCAGAGCAGAATTTTTATAAAAGTTTGTTTCAGTGTTAATCCTCTGTATTGATGACATCTCTAAGCTATAACTCTGTCAGATACTATACAAATTGTCAGATAACAATAATGGGGTGCAAGATAATGACATATTCAAATATAAGCATTTTCAGACAGAGGTAAACAGTGAAATTAGAAGATACAGCTGCTAAATGTATGCAGATATGTGCTTCAAGACTAAAAAAAATCATATAAAAATGTTTCATTTTTATTTACATTATTTTACATTTCTAAACAGATTATATACAAGTCGGATGAACAGTGGTTGAAAGGTATAGGCTGGGTTCCCATTGGATCACTTGATGTTGAAAAGGCAAAGAAAGCTGCTGAAATTCTGAGTGAAAGGAATTACCGCCAGCACCCTGAAACCCTCAAGTTTACCAGCATACCTGACTCGATGGATCTGGTGCTTGCAAAGACAAATGCTGTGAACATCAACAAGGTATCAACATATCAAAAAAAAAAAAAAATATATTGTATCAACAAACTTAACAATTGCAAAAATCAGCATAGTTAATCTATTATGTGTAAAGTGATATATACTTTGATATCATGAAATATTGTTAGAAAATAAAAATCACTATTGCATAGCATATTTATCTGGGTTCCTATTACGTGATTGAAGATGCATTCTGTCAAATGCGTCTTGATCGAACGTAAAAGAATGAAAAGGCAAAATAGCGAAGTGGCTTTTAAGTGAATTATTTCCCTGGGAAAGAATTCCCTTGGTCGCTTCCACTACTTTGCCGTTTTCGGCACTGTAGTGCAATCTCGGAGTTGGTATATTTAAGCAGGGGGGTATAATATTTTAAAGTTTTTTTGTTTTTTTTTTTTTTGAAGCAGCGATTTTTTCCAACTGGAAAAAAATCGCTGTTCTGAGGTTTTGACATTGTAAGCTTTCACTTGCATGAGGTCGATTAATCATAGTTCGCTTTTTTAAGCGTTTGATGATGTACTATAGACCCTATTTATCTATCTCTCTACATATAAATAATGAGGGTTAGTCTGATTACCATATTTATAACCATTGTTGATTTTTTTCATAGCGTCTCTACACTGAAGCTTGGAATGCTGACAAAACTACAATCCATGTAATGCCTGATACACCAGAAATCATGCTTTCAAAGCAAAATAGAATCAATTTTAGTGAGGTAGGTATGCTGTTATATTTAGAGATCTCTAAAATACAAAATCTGTTAAGCTGAAGTTGACCTTATCTATATACTTCTTACAAGCTACTATTTTGTCAATATATTTCCAAGTGTTTTACAATGTGTGTACATGTAAAAAATGTAGGTACTAAAATTGGTTGTTATTTTAAAGACCACTGTAAAAATTAAAAAGGTATAGTTGACTATGTCTAGTCATTAATGGGAAGTATGTAAAATAAAGCTATTTTAAAATGCTGAAATATAAGATTTTAACTAAGAAAAGGACTGAAATAAACATATTTCCTTTTTACAGAAATTATATAAACTTGCCATGGAAGAATCAAAGAAGAAAGGTTATGATTTGCGGGCTGATGCAATTTCTGTCCGTGCCGCAAAAGCATCAAGAGATATTGCAAGTGAGGTAATACATACTTTTCTAATTATATGAAATATAATTTATCATCAAAATGTCTGATAAATGTTAACATATAATCAAAATTTCTGGTGCACTGTTTATATTCAGAACATTCTGCAACTGTCAGCATAAAAGGTAGAAACAGTAGGTATGTTGACTTTAAAACTACATCAGACAATTATTTTAGTGGGCACTGCTTTAAGTTGCAATGACAAGATGACATGGACCAAATTATATATTTCTTTGATGTAGGTTTGTCTTGCCTTGGTTGAGAAAAGTGATCAGAACTGTGAAGGAGATATTTCTGCTGGAGCAATTTTTGGTTTAAAATAAAACATTTGTATGGCTGTGATATTGCTTTGTTAAACATATCTACACCATTTAAGTTCTTGGCCCAGATACTCATATTGTTCTTGTTATTAATTGGATATTTCCAGCTATTTTATTTTAGTCTATTTAAGCATACATGTTTTAAACTTGGTTTTATTGAAAATTTTTTATGAGATATTGTCCAAAAATCTAAAACATATACAAAAACTACTAGGAGCTAAAATATATTTTAACAAGTATATAAGTTCCTATGAAATCTAAGATAATATTTTTTATCAAAGTTAGGAGGGATGTGATTGAGTTAAGGGAAACGGCTAAAAGGGTACATAATACTAGAAAAAGGTGAAATGCAGGTAACGAGTACCATTTATGAGGAGTTGGTTGGTTCAGTTGTCAAATTGTTATGCTGTTGAATAAGTGAGTAATTATAATAAATTTAAGGTAGATGTTAAAGTTTTGTCAGAGCAATCTGCATTGAGGAACGTTGGATAGGGTGTGCAGTGTTATGGTTTACAATGTGGAGCCACTGAGTTGAAGTATTAGTAAAGATGCTACGGGTGAGGGTTTTTGAGTAAGTTTATAAAGTGCAGTTTATAAACTTAATAAACAAGTACACATATTGACTGAAAACAAACTCAACCTCCATGAAGCAGCATGCCGAGAAAATGAAAGAGCTGCAATATTCTGCTGATTGTAAAAATGGCAGCACCCTAATATATCCACAAGCCACCAAAGGAAAGTACTAAAACCTACAAAAAAAATGTAAAATATAATTAAAATATATAAATTGTCCCCAAGTGGGAAACAGGAGACATAAAATATAAAAATTATATATGCACATAAGCACGCACATAGATGAAAGGAATACAAAGTATATTATCAAAATAATTAAAAAAGATACAAAATGCTAACCTAACCATACTTATAGTTTTATTTATTTGTTTTTGTTTACTGGGAAGCTCCGATTGGGGTTTATGCCATTTTCAGCAGAGGCCCGGGAAGAAAAGCTCAACATATCAGTCAAGTTCATTTAAAGACAAAAAATGATATTTTGTAAAATACATTGTTTACATAAAAACACAATTACATGAATACATCTAGAGCATATTATATAACATACAGTAGCCTATGAATTTAGGGAAATACATTTTTTCATGAGGTAGCTGGTTACAGAGAAATTACACAGTTAAGCGCATTACATAATACATCCACTGTCTATCAGGCAGAGGTACAGAGACATGTAACAAAGGCAGCAAGGGATTTAGCAAGAGGTAGAATTTAAGAGGACAAGTAGTTCTATGAAACATTAGGTAGACTGTGGTAGCGAGCTTGTATAACTCTGTATTAAAGAAAATAGAGGTAGTAGTAGTTATCTGGGAAAAGAAAGTTTTGTAGGAGAGAAAGAGGGTGGAGTGGCAGTTTGGAGAAGATTAGTGTAAAGGACAGGTGTGAGAGAATATACAATGAGATTTCTTAGTGATAGAGATATAAAGTTACATGCGTAAGATTAAGGTACAAAAAGGTTAATTAATTAGGTTAAGTACCTGGGGGGTTAGCCTGAGGTAGTGCATGAGCACAACCAGTCAGTGAATCCTGGCAGAGAATGACAAGTTCAAAAGGAAATGTTTTAAAAAAAATCTGCATAAAAATGCAGGAATATAGAAAATATATCAACAAATATAAAATGGACTATTTTTTGTCAAAGATGTTAGAAAAACAAAAAAAAAATAGAGTAAAACACTGTAATGTTCATTATTTCATTTTAAAAATGGTCACTCTTTTTAAATACGTTAATATCCTCCAGGGTAGGTGTTATAAGGAAATAGCAGACTTCCCAGAATGGTGTCATAACACTCCTGGGTAATCTGTTATTTCCCTGCAGTGCCCACCATGTCAGGCATAAATTATTACTTGGCACTGTAGAAACTGATTTTAAATATATAAATGAATGAGTTCTTCTCTGCCTGGATTCACTGATTGATCTCTTGGCGAGGATATAATAATAAGACACATTTTTGCAGACCTGTAACATTTTTATGAATCTCTCAGTACTTTGTAAGCATCCCTGTTGTATTAATCAGTAATAAAATACCTTCTAGAAGATTCTTTTAGTGTCAAATGCAGTGATTTTCCACTTAAGGGATTTATGTTTCTAAAGAGGCACAAAAATACAAATTCTCATCATCTCTCTGGTGGCGTAGTGAGACAAAGCTTTGACAATGGCCAGTATGATGCAGTTTTATTTAGTGGCTTGTGTCCTTAACACCAACATAGGGAGGGTCTGCATACCTGTCCCAGAGGAAGAAATATGCAGGGCATTTCTCTGAATCTTGGCAGAGACCAGAGACTGGAGATGAACTCCAGACTCCAGGTCAGAAAAGACATGATTTCTGTATGGACCCAGGTGGGGACAGATGAACAAATCACTTCTTATTACTAATTAGCTTAGCATGGTGGTGATTTCAACATGCTAAAAGAGGGGATTTAGAGCTGTCAAAAATCTCTGCAAGCTGCAGACTGATCCCTGTTCAATACCTGTTCTCTCAGAGCTTGTTGCTTCACACCCCACATTGACCAACAAATGGTTTGGGGCACCATGCATGGTTTCTCCCAATAAGGAGATCTTCCCATTGGAGTTAACATGGGGGGGGGGGGTACTAAGGTTTTGCAAAACCAAGAGATGGAATGGCAGGGTCAAGTCATTTGGAAAGCAGCTTTTGTTGTAAACAAATGTTCTTGTCTAAGTGACCTGGGTCATGGCTGAAAAAGGTCCCTGGTCCAGTTTACTTACCCAGTTAACAAATGAAATAAATAAACAAATAAATAAATAGAGCATGACATCATCAGTGGCAGGTAAAAGAAATCACAAATTGTCATATTTTTAAATTATTTAATTCATTACATCATTTTATGTAATATTGCATTGAAGTATTGTATACTCATTTCAACTGATGTCTGTATTTGCTTATTTCAACTGATGTCTATTTGCTGTACAGTATAAATACAAGGAAGCATATCGCAAGCAGCAAGGCCACCATGTTGGATGCCGTAGCATACAAGATGATCCAAAACTGGTTTGGGCTATGCATGTCGCCAAGATCCAGAGTGACAGAGAGTATAAGAAGTTCTTTGAAAAGAGCAAAACAAGCTTTAACACCCCAGTTGACATGCTGAGCATCTTGCTTGCTAAAAAATGCCAGACGTTGGTCAGTGACATTGACTACCGCACTTACCTTCATCAGTGGACATGTCTTCCTGACCAGAATGATGTCATACAGGCTAAGAAAGCCTATGAACTTCAAAGCGATGTAAGAATTCTCATTTAATAAACATGAAATGAGGGGTGTGTGCATATTAAAACAATTATTTATGCATATGTATGTTTTCTTTCTTTTTAGAATATGTACAAGGCAGATATGGAATGGATAAAAGGATGTGGATGGATTCCTGTTGGATCCCTAGATGTTGTGAAAGCGAAGAATGCTGCAGACATCTTAAGTGAGAGAAAATATCGCCAGCGTCCAGACACCATGAAGTTTACCAGCATTTTGGACTCTCTAGATCTAATTCTTGCTAAAAACAATGCACAACAAATCAGTCAAGTAGGTTTAATTCTGTATTTTCTGATTCCACTATTGATTGAAATCTTAATGTTATAAAACTGCATCTATAAAATATTAAAGGGCAATAGTTGTGATTGCATTATGTGTAAAATAAGTAAAACAAATTGGAAGAGCTGTCTGCATGCTACATGCTGTATGATGCTTAGTAAGTCAACATCCTGACTGGTTTTGTGAGATACAGAGCCTATAGAATGAACTAATTTTTCCAAGTAGTGGCAGGTCAGTTCTGTTAGGGAATGTTTTCAGAAATGGTCTGCCTGAAAGACTATGGTTAAAACTCTGTCCCTATGTGGATTCATAAAGATTCAAACAGTGTGTGGTGGTCACACAAAAGTAGAGTCACTCGCCTCATTATTGTCTTTGACAATGGGTTAACTATGAGTTCTTGAGTGTCGGTTGTATAACCTCAGACTGACTTAATAGAAGGTGTGAGAGGATTTTCCTTATTGGAGAGGGTGGTAAGCAAATCAAAGCCCCACACAAGATATACAAAAGTAGTATACCCTAGTGTTTCCTGAGCTTGTCTTCAGTAAAAATGAATTGGTTATATGAAATCAACTTACTGTAAGCTGTAGCAAATATATCTGACAGAAACAAAAACAGACAAAACATATGCAGACGTGCACATACAAGTGTATGCACACAATGGGTATTTAGAACTTGGTGTAAATTATTAATGTGAGTATCTTATTATTGTTATTAGTATTATTATTATTTCCATTACAGTTAATCTACATTTAATGGTACTTTGAAGAATCAGGGAAGAAAATATAAGTTTGGCCTTGCAGTTAGAGGCCATTTTATTCGCTGGCATCATGTATTTCTACACTTTTTAGTTGAATACTGAGTAGGTAGTTTCCTTGACTCAGGTATGAAAGTCTTGTAGCATTTGGGACTGAGTCATCACCAAAGACATTTTGTTTATGATGTGTTCAGAGAGGTTTTAGATGCATTTAACAATTCCAGGGCACATGTGTACTAAACTGCCACTCACATGAGAAATGAATGTCATAGCCATGCCCCATGTGAAGGCTTTAGCCTGCTGTGTTAAATTCCTCACCTACTTCAAGGGTCAAACAATGCAGTGCAAGTTACTAACCCCCAGCTACACCTCACCCTACAGCACCCAGAATGCTGGTTAACGGGAACTGATGCCAGAAGTTGAAGTCACTTCTGCACCAGTGAGGTTGCATGTCCACTTACCAATACTTTTACACTCTCTGTAAGTAGCAGCATCTTTCTTTCTGTCTTTAGCGAGGTATAAGAAAGTAGCTTTGGACAGCAATAGTCTGGTGAAGCACAGGTCCATCACCAAATGTCCATTTCTACTGAAATGTACTTGATGTAGTAGTTACTCGCCCTCCTGCTAGTGTATAACCTCCTAGACCCTCTTTAGGCAAGTTCCGGGAGATACCATATTGATGAATAGATTCTTATTCAGTTTTAAGAGCTCTCCTGGCGATATGAAATTGAAATATTACATCATGGTCTTACTTGTTTTTATCTTTATCTTTTAGACCAGTAAACCATAACATGCCACTTTGAACGCTTGATTATCTGTTATGAACTGTCAAGTGTGTTCTATAGCTAGTTGAATCACAATTCATCAGTAAATTTTACAGAGTGACCAAAGATAATGTGGGCCAGAGTGGTCCCCACACCAAGATGATGTTATTCAGACCTAGATGTCTCCTTAATAAAAATGTTCCACTCTTAGGATAAAAATGAATGTAA
>NC_056737.1:1323416919-1323441919 GCF_019279795.1 Protopterus annectens | reverse complement strand
ACATTGGGAAAGGTGGTGATTCAGGTTGTAGCCTGCTATAGGTCCCCAACCATTTCCTAAGACTCTCACTCCATGTTCCTAAGTACCCTGGAATCTATTAGGGTTAAACCCAAGACTCTCATACTAGGTGACTTCAACTACCCCTCCATCAACTGGGAAAACTACTCATGCACCAATACACTGGCTTAACGCTTCCTGGAATTCATCAATTACAATGCCCTGGACCAGCTCATTCTTACCCCCACTAGGAAGCAACATCCTTGACCTGTTTATTACTAAAAAATTCCCGAGATGATGAAATAGAAGGAATCCTGACCCACCAACCCCACCTCCTCTAAGGAAGAGATTCTTCAAGAAGACTATATGTCTTCACAGATAACAGTCTACGTAGATGGAGCCAGATATAGTAGAGGTTATACCCAGAAAGCCTGATAGTGTGTTGCAGACCCCCAAGGATAGTTGACAATGTAGTAAAGGACCACTAGTGCACTCGATTGTGGTTTCAGCAGCCAACAAATGGAAAGCCCCACGGGATTTCCAGGCTACCCATCCCCCAAACAAAGATTCACAAATCATGGCTAGATTAGGAAAGTACATCTTATTGTCAAGAACCTTTTCCATCAGGGCAATGAATTAGTTTGTGCATATGGTCAGGTTTCAGAGGCAACTAGCAGGTAAGACTCTAGAAACTTTGAAACGGTTGCCTACTAGTGATGTTCATAAACAGTTGTAGACCAGGATGGCTACCACTAATTCCATGCATCTCCAACATAATGCAGCAGATGGAGCAGTTCAGTCAGCAGGCCTGGTCATTTCAATGAGATGTTAGGCTTGGCTGCAGTTGACTGGTTTCATGGAATACATCAAGGTGGCACTCATCAGTGCCCCTTTTGGCAAAACAGCCCTGTTTGGCTAGAAAGACAAAGATAAACTGCAACAGTGTGAGCAAGAGGGCAAGATGCTTACAGCGGCTGGAGTAAACCAAAAGGGTACTAAGAACACCTGGTTACAGAAATTCCAGTAGCTTCAACTACAGCTGTATTTCAACAGGAGTTCCCAGGGTAGAGAACACATCTCTAAGAACTGCCATCACAGAGGCAGAAGTTGACCACACCAGCAAGGGTTCTGTGGTTCCTACACAGGTGCCAGTCAGTATGAACCCCAATCAGTTGCCTGACTAACCCACTCTGGAGGAAGTTGCAGGATGCCTCTCCCTACATCCAGTTATGTGGCAGGCCAGTCAGTCAAGACAATTGGATCAGGAAGATCATATCTATTGCAGAAGCTATAGAATACCATTTTTCAACTACCCATACAACTGGTCTCTTGCTAGACCAAAGAAAATATGAATTTTATTCAAGATTCTTTTTGGTGCCCAAGATGATTCTAGACCTCATTTGTTTGAATCAATAAAAAAAAATCCTTTCAGAAGTCACAATGCAGCCTATCCAACCTTGTTCGCAAGCAAAAGACTGGATATGCTGTTTTTGTCTCCAGGATACTTACCTGTACATCAGGATAGAAAAGTCATCCTGGAGATTCATTTGCTTTCAGGTGGGAGCCAGTCATTGCCAGTATAGAGTTCTACCCTTTGATCTCACCAGAGCCCAATGGACGTATGCCAAATAATAAACAAGGATATAGGGAATCTCCAAACTCTGGATCCCACAGTTTAGTTTTGTAAAGGGTAGATCATGCCTGCTCAACTTGGTCGACTTCTTTGAGTCAGTCACCAGAGCTGTGGATGAAGGCAAGGTGGTTCATACGGGTCTATATTATATCATCAAATACTTAAAAAAGTGAACGATGATTAATTGACCCTATGTGAGTGAAAGCTTACAATCTCAAAATGCCAGAACAGCGATTTTTTTTCCAAAGGAAAAAAATCACTGTTCCAAAAAAAAAAAAAAAACTGTCAAACATTACATTAAGTGGGGGGGGCTTCACCCCACCCCACTTAAATATGCCAATTCTGAGATCACACTACAGTGCCAAAAACAGCAAAGTAACAAAGTGGCCAAGCAAATTCTTCCCAGGGAAAGAATTTGCTTAAAAGTCATTTCGTTATTTTGCCTTTTCTCTCTTTTAAGTTTGATGAAGATGCATTTGACAGAATGCGTCTTTGAGCTCATAATAGGAACCCGGTTCATACGGCCTAACTTGATCTGGCCAAGGTTTTTGATACAATTCCCCACTCAGGAATCATAGAAAAACTCACTAAGCTAGGCATAAGCCCCTATATCACTAGGTGTGTTGCAAATTGGCTCACAGATGTGAAAGTAGTGGACTCCAAGACAGACTGCTGACCAGTCAAGAGTGGAGTCCCACAGCGATCGGTCCTGGGTTCTCTCCTGTTTGGCATCTACTTCTCAGAAGTCCAGGCCAACACGGAGGGACTCTGGCTGACCAGGTTCGCAGCTGGGAGCCATTATTAACTCCAAAAGTGATGTAGACATACTACAGAAAGGCCTCACTGAGACCAATGACTGGTGTCAAAACCATGGCCTTAAGCTTAATGCCAAAAAAATGCATCATCATCCCCTTTGGAAAAAACTCAGTTCCCACTAATTACCACATCGATGGGAGTTCACTGAACACTGAAAGCATTATAAGAGATCTGGGGACACAGGTTGACAGCAACCTCTCCTTCGACCACCACATTGCCACTGTGGTCAGAAAGTCCTTCTATGTGGCACATCTCATTACCAAGGGTTTTGCATCCAGGAAGAAAGAGGTCATCATCTCTCTCTCTCTCTACTCTTCTCTCATTAGGCCAATCATCAAGTATAATGTCCCATTTGGCATGTACCTCACTAGACACATGCAACAGCTAGAAAGACGACAAAAGTACCTCACAAAGAGGATCCTAGGCCTTAAACATATGTCCTACATGGACAGACTCAAAAAACTCCAGCTATTCTCTGTGTCATATAGTCTACTAAGAGGTGATCTCTGCTTGACTTACAAAGCCATGTCTGACCCAGCTCTGTTAGAAATGCTACATCTAAAGAAATCCTAATCCCTCCGTACCACATGCTCCAGAGACCTCAACCTCATTACCACAATCAACAGAACATGCTGGAGGGACAGGTTCATAACCCAGACACTGCCCATGCTATGGAATAGACTTCCCATACATGTCAAGCAGAGCACCTCACTGGCACACTTCAAAAGAAATCTTGATGAGTAGATGGGAAACAGAAAGTTCACCCTGGGGATCGTTAGCCTAGCACACACCTATGAACCTCTGAACCTATATAAGCATTATACTAGTTATTTCTGCATGAATTTTATGACATAGTGAAATGATGACATTTTTCCATCTCTGGTAAAGTTTGTCGAATTATGTAATAGATGAAGTTCATTATATCAAACATTAGATAATTCATAGGATTTTGCCATTTTTTTTCAAGTTTGTGTGACCCTGGAGTTAGTTTATTTAATTTTCAGATTTGTAGGGGTGGAGCCCCTATATGAAAAGTTATTTTTTTGTTTTTCATAATCGCAAATGTAATGTATTGTAGGTTCATAGGTAGGTACTAGGCTATCAGCCCAAGGGCCTAGGTAAGCCTAGCCAACAAGGGTCACTGGCTTACGCCACCCAATAAAGTTATTTTCCTGTGCCACTGTCGAGCAGAGACATAGAAGTGATCCCCGGGGCGTATTTCCTATTTCCCATCCACTCATCAAGATTTTTCTTGAAGAGTGCTAATGAAGAACTTTGATAGGTTCATAGGTCAAGTAAGCATGCACACATTTCTTCTCATTTGTAATAATACAAGATAAAATCCATGCTTTGTTTTATACAATATGCAATCATGTGATAACTCAAATGCATCCAGCAACTTCTCCTTATTTTTGCATGATCTTTTTTACTGGAAATATCTGTCTGGTTTATTTTACTTTAGGAAGAGAAAACGTTTTCATTAGAGTAAAACTACTTCTTTGAAAAGCTGGGTGCTGGGTATATCTCTGCCATTGTTTTTCTACTCCATCTAGTCTATATTCTACTCATCTGGCCTCATTCTAAAGTAGTTTTACCTGTGATGTATTGCTTATGGGAAGCCCATAAAGGAGCGGTTTCCCTTTGATCTGCCATGGTCATATGCAAATGGCACATGTGGGCCTTAGAGAGTCTGTCATTTTCAGTAAACCAGCATATAATAATGCAAATTCCTGGAAAAACAGGTTTGCATACCCTGTGGAAATGTAACCTTCTATCCTTTAATGTTGCTTAATGCCTTCAAGACTTATAGACTTCTACCTGTTACAACATAAAAAACAATGTGAACAATATTATGTCATCAGGAGAACAAGAGCACTCCAAGAGGCCGGAACTAATTTGAAATTACTAATCAAAGCAACCTAAGGTGATTTGCAAAAACTGCTCACAACTGCTGGTGGGATAAATCAAATAGACGTTGTGCATCTCTAGCTGTTTAGAAGATTGTAAATGCTTATAAATGATTTTCTTTCTCCTTTTTTTAATGACATTTGCATATTTGTTTTCTTGTAATAAATTTAATGCAGTTTTGCTTCTAAAACTTACTTACACTTAATCTTTGTCTTACAGAGGCTTTATAAACAGGCTTTTGAAGAGAGCAAGAAGCAAGGCTATGACCTAAGAGCTGATGCTATTTCCATCAAGAGTGCCAAAGCTTCAAGAGATATTGCTAGTGATGTAAGTACTTTAACATGCATTTTTTTTATGTAGGCGTTCATGTGTCAGCAAAAGTAGACTAAATAGTGATGCGATAATTCTTGGTTAACAATACCTCCACACAGAGACCGCTGACCTTTCCACTGTGGTTGGAACCATATATAGACATTTGTCCTTTCTAGTGTAGTCCCACATCAGCTGGCAGAACCCTTCATTATTCTACAGCGCAACTAACTCCCCTACCTGTCTCTCTTGGAGATCATGCTCCAGTCTCCTCCTGGGGGAATTAGATCTCTGCATGTGTAATCACACTTCTCTTCTTTCTTCATCCCTTCATTTTCTCTCTAATGACACATCTTCCTCTCATGACATGTCCTGAAGCTGATATATTGTACAAATTTACCACCGTTGTCCACCTTAACAGTGACCACCTACAGCCAATGTTCATACTACCACGTGGGGATTGATTATGCTCAGTTTTCACCTCCTTGCTCTGTTCCAACCCAAGGGCACTTATCCTAGAATCTGATGTGTTTCCCTTCTCTTCAATAACCTTGTCATCTCACCCCCTTCCATGTTATCCTTAAGTGACCTATAGCCCTGTTGAGCCCATGTCCCAACTCCTCTTGCTACTGCCCCACTCTCCTACATTTCCATGATACCAGAAGTGTTTATGATCTCCCTGCACCACAGTTTGCAGCCTTTCTGTCATCTTTCCAAAGCTCTTTCCATTTTATGCTAATATTATGCAGCCATGATCCAAGTTGCTCTTGTTTGTTTCTCTGGATTATTTTCTATCTCTATTTTCCTGCCTTGTGCCTGAGTACCAGCATTTCTTTTTCAGTTCTATGATATCTTTCTCCCTTCCATCTTAGCTTAAATATAGAATCACAGATTCAAGATCTGATCCCTGTTTTACCTTCCAGTTTAAAATCTACTATGTCTCTTACACAGAGATGGCTTGTTGCTAGATCTCCCTTCCTCATCCCTCTATGAGACTCAAGCTGTGCTATCTTGTCCATAGATGCAAGCAGTGATGATTATGTGCTACAATCGTTTCCTTCTTCAGTGTTCTGGTTACTGTTCAAGGTGGCAGTCCTCAGAATGCTACCTCCAGCCTCCTATTCCTTATGTTTGTACCACCCACAGTCATTGCTTGTTGCAGCCTTAACTGGTCTTCACTGACCACATGCCACAACATGCATCCATCCCTCTGCCCCTTTCCATTTGATTTTTACCTCAATTGCCTCCTCCTATGCATTTCTAAACCTGAGTCCTGAGACCAGTTTCACTGCAATCAGGTATTTTTTTATTCATTGTCAAGTCTCTTAATCACTTTGCTGATGGAGTCTCCAGTCACCAAAATCCTGTTCTCTGAAGCAACAATGGCTTTGTTATACTGTACCAATTAATTGCCCATATCACTGCCCTTCCTACATGCAGCCTTTGTAATTCTACATGAACCATCTCTAACCACTGCCCTCTATCCCAGCCAGTTTCCTCTTTTCCTTTGCCACACCATCTTTAACCACTGCCCTCTATCCCAGCCAGTTTCCTCTTTTCCTTTGCCACACCATCTTTAACCACTACCCTGTATCCCAGCCAGTTTCCTCTTTTCCTTTGCCACACCATCTCTAACCACTGCCCTCTATCCCAGCCAGTTTCCTCTTTTCCTTTGCCACACCACCTTTAACCACTGCCCTCTATCCCAGCCAGTTTCCTCTTTTCCTTTGCCACACCACCTTTAACCACTGCCCTGTATCCCAGCCAGTTTCCTCTTTTCCTTTGCCACACCATCTTTAACCACTGCCCTCTATCCCAGCCAGTTTCCTCTTTTCCTTTGCCACACCATCTTTAACCACTGCCCTCTATCCCAGCCAGTTTCCTCTTTTCCTTTGCCACACCATCTTTAACCACTGCCCTCTATCCCAGCCAGTTTCCTCTTTTCCTTTGCCACACCATCTTTAACCACTACCCTCTATCCCAGTCAGTGTACTCTTTTCCTCTGCTGCACCACCTCTAACCATTACCCTCTATCCCGGTTAGGTTCCTCTTTCTCTATGCCGCACCACACTTCTTTCCCATTTCTTTCTATAAGCTGTCCAACTGCTGTACACACATACCTCCATCTCCTCTTATTCTCCTCAGCCCTGGCAGCTGCTCTTGTCTCCGCTTCTTTCGTCTCTCTTCATCTCCTCTTTCTGAGAATTCCTCTGCCCTAAGGGTACTACTTTCATCCTTCCTTTTCCTTCTCATCTGCATTGTTCCACTTCCTATTTGTTTTTTCTCAAGCTCTGCCCTCAGCAGTCTTGCCATGCTCACTTTGTACCTATTCTTCACTCCAGTCCACATCTTCTGTTCCTTTTTACTGCCTTTCCCAAAGACTTCCTGTTAATTTTAACCCTCGTATCATTTTCACCTGCATCTATCACACCTCATTTGTTATACCATTCTCCTGAGCTCCAGCCTCTCCCGCTCCTGTATCCCCATCATCCTATATTTCCCACATCCCAGCCCTCCACACAGGATCTATGCTATCCCATGGTTAACACAAGGGCACATTTCTCCCTATATTCTCTGCGCTCCTCCAGCATCTTCGGCCTATGACTACATCTACAGCCAAGTTAATAGCTTGTTTGTATAAAACACTTGTATGGTGCCATATTAGACCTTTGTGTACTCTTCATTCAATGCTCCAACTGGCAGCAGCAGCAGGTTTACTTTCACCCTTATACCCTCCTGTGATCCTTCTTAAACAATAAACTCTACTTGGGTCATTAAATAAAAAATCTCAAAATAACATTTGTTTGCATATAAAAGTCATGGTCAATGTTGAAGGTTTGGAGCATGAAGCTAGTAGGCATGAAAAAAGAATGGATTAGAGGGAGTTAGCAATGTAAGTAGAACAAGGAGTGGATAATTCAAAAGCTGTTGAGGTTAACAGTGCAACTAGGACAGGTGGGAGGGCAGAGAGAACTATAGCAGCACTTCAGTTTGAATTTGTCACGGCAGAGTCTATAAATTCCTTAATTTCACAAACAGTTGCAACACTCTTCTTAATAAATTCACATTCATTTTAGTAGCAGGCAAGTAAGTTACAACCAACCACCTCTAACAAACATCAGTAAAAATAAGGTTTGCTTTCCTACCTTAATCTACATAACACTTAGAAAATGACATTGCTTCCCTGCCTTAGACTATCACTTCAAATGTTAAGGAAAGAAAAACTGAATTTAGAAATTGTGAAACAATCACAAGTCAGTCAGTATGAATTCTTCTGTCTTCAGACTGAACTTTAAGTCTCTGAATTGGTTGTACAACTCTTACATTATTTAAGTTGCTCAAAAACAGCCTTAACACAAGCTCTTTCTTTTTCATATCACCCAAAGTAGAAAACATAATTATCATTGATTCAAAGTAAATCTGAATATCCTCATCGATCAATAAGATCTAACTGAGTGACACATAGAAAGAATTACTAGTAAACACGGTAACTATCAATACATAGATTTTAAACAAGACATTAAATAACCACATAAGTATTGCAGCCTTCCTCATTTACCAAACTTTATTTGTATATAACTGTGATTTTATTTTAAACATTTTATTAAGTTATAAAGGTGACAAGCTTTGTACCTTGTATATAAAAAAACTACCTTTGTCTTTAAAATAGTATCAATTTCACCAATTCCAAGGTCCTGTTAGTATTTTTTAATCATAAAAAAACGTAAATCACTTAAAGATTCTACATTTCCTACCAGTCAAAAGATGCCAAAGTAAAGCATCATTTTTTTCTCTCTCACCTACTATCCCAAAAATTGCAAGTAGTCTAGTAGTAAATGTTCTAGTTTTACCAATATAAACATTAAATGCATGCAGTTTTCCAAGAAAACAGCATGAATACCTTTACAATTCATAAGGTATTCTGTTGTGTGCACTCTAATTGTTAAGAGTAAAAACCTTTAATAGCATTTTCTCCAAAAAAGAAGGAATAAAAGCCCCAAAGCACCACAATTTTACTGCACTCAGTCTCATATTCTGTTGCTTCCAGGGGCCCTACCAGTTTTGAGTTTTATAGCATTTGCTGACTTTTGCTTGTCTCATATAGTATGTAAATCATGTTGGTTGTTGTTACTTTTTTATATTTATCTGCAGGCTGTAAGTTACATCTTAGTTACCTAGGCACAACAGCACAGTATGACTAGTTCTTTGCATCTATAATAAACACAGCTCAACAAATAACACAATAATAGTACTGTATAAAAGCAGTACACTGAATGACACAAATGACCACCAGTGCAGTCGTACTATGGCTCACTAGTAGATCCACAAAAGGTTTCATTCCTTCCTTCTTCAATTACCTTCTGTGTGACTGTGAATATGTCACTTAACCAGACAAAATGCCCAGGTCACCACTGTCTCATAGGTTTACCCATGAAAACAAGTAAATACTAAACAAATAAAAAAGAGGCAGGTAACAAGGGTGCTGCTGTCTCAGTTTCATCACAGGAATAATTTTGTATCACATTATGTAGGTCAGATTGTGGAGTTCATAAACGCTTGTCACCCTTACAAATGGGCATCAGCATGACTTCAAACAGTACAGCTCTATACAGTCCATAGTTATCCATGCATATGCCTGGTTGTCCATATAGCTAGTGGGAAGGAACTCAGTGGACATTGTATATGTGCACTTCGGCACAGCATGTAGCACTTGGGCCTCAGATCATATTTGTGAAGAAATTAAAAGAAACAGGAATGGAGCCCGAGATGGTGACATACAAAAGGAGCAGACTTGTCTCACAGAAAACAGAAAATGAAATATGAGAGGCACTGCCTAAGACGCATGTTAGTTAGTGAAATGTCACATGTCTCAGTGGTCATGGATGTACCTTTGTAGTATATCTGTGCTGGTTATTGCACTAAGGAAAATTAATTTGTTCACTGATAAAACCAAAACCAGTGCATTGGCTATGGGTGGTTAGTGTATGCCTACCCATCATATATAGCCAGTACAGTTTGCTAATGGGGTATAAGGAACAGGCTGGGAGCATGAGAGGAAGCAAGGCTTAAATTTCTTGCTCAAAAGTAGCCACTGGGATGACACAAACAACAAAGACATTTGAATTATGCAGCAAGATGAGTTAGAACTATGCTGAAAGCTAACATAATTCTGTGGTACATAGCGAGGACGTGCGCTCTGATGTAGCTACTATGGCCATTGTCTTATTACATAGGCTACAGTCACTGTCCCATTATATACAAGGGACATGCAGAATAATGTCTCCTTTTCTGGGACATTAGGCTGGTAGAGAGTTTGTAACGAAGTGTTGCCAAAATGTTAAGGGAAATAGAAGGGCTATAATAAAAACAGATATTAAAGAACCAGATATATGGGGGTGGGAGGTTGGCATAATAGTTAAGGTGTTTACCTTGCAAACACAAGGTGCAGGGTTTGATTCTCACATGGGGTAGTAGGCTAGGCTTAAAATGACCCACAAGGGCAGTTAGCCTAGTAATAAGCTATGAACCTATGAACTGGAACATTCCCACAAGCATGACAAACAATATGTCTTGTTCCACCTGCATCTCTGCATGTATGTCTATGATTAGAGCACAGTAGGACTAGACAGCAGTTATTACTGGCATATAAGAAATCTTCCCATAAATAGAAAAAAAATGACTGAATAATAATATCTTTGATAGTGCTGCTAAAAGGTAGTCTGCCAAAGAGAAACAAACATAGATTGCAGACACTGAATTGATTACTGTGATTGAGAAATAGTGCATGATAGTTTTCAACTTTAAGTTTCAGCAGTCTTTTATAATGATGGGTTCAAATTAACTCTACGAATAATACTAATCTGTTTTTGGATGATTTGCACCTGTGTGTGACATTTTGTTTACTTCTATTACAATTTTTAAAAAAATCAGAATGAAATGTATGATAAAAGTATAAAATATTGCAAGTGATTTTTTTTTATTGTTTTTAACAGTATAAGTACAAACAAGCACATGAGAAACAGAAAGGTCATCTCATTGGATTCCGTAGCGTTAAGGACGATCCAAAGATGGTGTGGTCGATACATGTAAATAAGATACAAAGTGATCGGGAGTACAAGAAAGACTTTGAGAAGTGGAAGACGAAGTTCAACTCCCCAGTGGACATGCTGGGCATCTTGCTTGCTAAGAAATGTCAGACCTTGGTCAGTGACATTGACTACCGCACTTACCTTCACCAATGGACATGTATGCCTGACCAGAATGATGTCATCCAGGCTAAGAAAGCCTATGAGCTTCAAAGTGATGTAAGTGGGGGGGGGGTTGTTCTGTTTTGTTATTCTTAGTGTCAGTTTTAAGATTGTTACATTTCTGAAATGAATTTCACTGTGACTGTGTCTCTTTTTTTATCTACAGTGGATTTATAAGACAGATATGGAGTGGATTCGTGGTTGTGGCTGGATGCCCCATGGTTCTTTAGAAGTGAAAAAAGTACAGAAAGCTCAAGAGATCCTTAATGACCGGCTGTATCGCCAGCACCCTAGCACAGTGAAATTCACTAGCATTGTTGATCTACCATCAATTGTGCTGGCAAAGACCAATTCAGATCAGATCAGTGATGTAAGAATATTGTTTAATCTTTGCATTTTTATATGAAAACTTATGTGCTGATTTATCTTTAAAGGTTCTCAGTAACCGCTATTTTAGGTAATACTTTTATGAATGCAGTTTCATAAAATTAAACTAAGCATATAAGCTGGAGAAAAACTTAGGCACAATTGCTTTATTTTGTTTTTAGAGGTATATAGCAATTGGAATATTTACATGTGACTTTGCTTTGCCTGTGTCTCCAGTGCGAGTAAGCTCTTAATTCAGTTAAAAGTTACAGTAAACCAGAGTCTGTCCTAGAAATACTTGACTGAATGGAAGATATAACCTATGTATGACACCAGTCCATTGCAGGGCACAAGTCACACGGAAATATTCAAACACAGAGACACACAACACACACAAGAGCACACACTATACAGATTCAGTCATCTAAGTATAAGCAGCAGACCTTTCAACTGTCTCTATTTTAGAGGAACATTCGTATTTTCTGGCTTGATTTATCCCTGCATAGGATGTCCCTATTTTTGGACGTTTATATCTATTTTCAGGCTTGGTTTGCCCCTTTACACAGTTTTCTGAATCGTCTCCATCACATGTGATTTTTGCAGTAGTCTAATAGACAGGAAACCATACAAGATGGCTAACCTATTAGTGGCAACAATAATTTAAAGAAAGAGGACACAAATCTTACATCTCCCTTTTTTTCTGAAACAAAAATAAATGACCCTGTGTCATAGAATTTTCCAATGCAGTTCATTAAAGTCTATAGATTTTACAGTGTTTCTTGGATAATGTTTTTATATTTTTCCATCATTTTTGTCACTTTCTGTGTTTTTTTAACATGTGTTTCTGAGTAGTATCACACATTCCTACTGGAAGTAGAAAGAGCTGTGTGCTATTTGGTATTCACATTTTATTCTAGTTTTATTTCCATATTTTTAGCTTGGGCAGCACAGTGGTGCAATGGTTAATGTTGTTGCCTCACAGCAAGAGGTTCTCCAGTTTGATTCTCGGCTGGGGCGCCTTCTGTGTTTCCTGCATGTCCTCCCTGCATTTGTGTGGGTCTCCTCCAGGTACCCCAGTTTCCTTCCATATTCCAAAGACATGCGTCTAGAGTGTTTCTCCTCAGGCCTCCCCTGAAAATAGTCTCTGTCCTAGTCGGACTTTCACAGTCAACAAATGTTAAATAAAATAAAAATAAAATGTATCGACTTTTCAAAAGCCTTTGTTCCTGTTTTCATTCTCTGCAGGTTGAGAAGTACGATAACACACACATACTCCGCTAGGTACAGTTTACAGTAGGTAATCACCTAAGCATTTGTATTTGGAAGTGGGAGGAAACTCATCCTGAGCATGGGAAGCTGGGACGATCACATAAACTGCACACAGACAACTACTGTAAATCAGTCTGCACAGTGTAAATTCCATATTCATAGGTAGTTACAAGGCACGCAGTTCGAAGAAACCACTGAGCACAAATTCCCATTTGGCCCAATTAGCACTGTCTGGTTAAGACACTTGCTCAAGATCAAACAGAAGGCAAATAGAGGCTGAGACAATCAAACTATTGGCCACAGGAAGTGCGTTTCCTTCCAGTGTCTTGATTCGTTGGCCACAGGAAGCAGTTCACTAGCGGCTCATGGCCTTAATCCACTGCACTATTCTTTTTGTAGGGAAAATACTAATGTCAAATGGAACACACATATCAGTAGCACTATACTTTTAAAGACTTGCATATAGATAATCAAATAAATCTCCTAAATGTCTCAGGTATCTTTGTCTGGGCATATGTCTCAATAACAACAATAATTTATTTATATACTGATAAGTAAAAAAAAAAAAACAGTGAAACAACTTTTAGCAGACTTTGGAGGAATGGACAAGTCCCCTTGCACCCACAATGTGGACAGACACTTCCACACACCCCAAATGATATATTTTTACTCCACAGTCATACAACATTGCAGAAAAGAGAAAACTTCACTGTTTATAGGTTCACATATTCAAAAGTGAGTACTAGGCTAGCTGCCCTTCTAGGACATTTTAAGCCTAGCCAGTTCCCATTTTGTGCTCAAAATAACCTATCCCATTTGTTTATAGATTGGCCTTACCCATCCTGTGTTCTATAGTTATGTATTACCCCTAATGAGAATAACTGGGATCATACCATAGATAATTTGAGGGGACCCATGCATGTGATAAAGCATTTAGGAGGTGCGTCTGTCCATTAGTAGTACAGGGGGCAGTCCAGAGGTAAATTTTTTGTTTCCCATCCGTAGATCTAAGTTGCGCTTGAAACAGAAAGGGACAAACTTTGTTTTATGTGGATGGGGTATCTGTTCCATAGCAGGGAATCCTCTGTGAAATATACCTGTCCCTTCAAACCATTTTGCGGATGTTGCAGAAGATGTTTAGATCCCTACACTAAGGATTTCTGATGTCATATGATTTGCAGATGTGCAATACGTCCATCAGTAATGTTCTAGCTATCAGTACTGTTATTAAAAGTTATATTGGTGATATTAGCACAGTCTCCTAGCATTTGTACAAATGTTCATAAATAGCCTAGCACTCCCTGTTCCCCTTGCAGTTACACTGGTGAGGATACGTGAAGACTAAATGAAAAAAAAAAATGATTGCTGTGCTGTGCTTAATTAAGTGGAATTTTATTATGATTATTTTTTGTGAGGGTCATTTAAGGGACATTTCTGTCCAGTTTATAACTAGGCGCTAAAACTGAACATCACCTCAGCTGAGCTCTGGCAGGTAAATGAATCCAGATGAGATGACTTATGTATCAGCAGAACAGTGTTTTACAAACGTGTACTCTGTTTTATAAATAACACAATCTCAAACATATCTACAACAATAATCATTCTAGTGGAAACTCCAAGAAATGAAAGACACATAAATGCAAGCAGGAATGCTGCCCCACACCCATCATTTTTATGTTGGTTTAATTGATGACAAGCTTATTACAGCCCAAAAATATTCACAGTGTTAATCATTTTGGTCACAGCTCTCAAGCACTGAAAAACCTATATGTATAACTAGTAATTCTCCAACACCCCATCATTTTTTATGTTAGTTTACCTGATGATATACTTGTTGCATTTAGTTCATTTGGATTCTGTGATCATTTTTATGTGTCTTATTTCTATTGCAATATGTATTTTTAGTCAGTTTGACTTATATGTATTGAATGTATTTTATTTATATTTTAATGATACATTTGCATTCATACAGTGTTTTATTTTTGTATACTGTGTCATACTTTCCTCAATGGTCAAGCAATGCATGTCAGGCTTTTAACTGTAATTGTGTATTTGTGCTTGCAATTTCACTGGATGGCTGATTTTTTTCTGTGTATGTTTAAGCATAATTATTTTCATTTTTCATTCTTTTTAGATTTTTATTGACATGCTTATGTGTTTTGAGTTTGATTTAAGTGTAGAATACTATGCTGGATTGCATTATTTTATATTACTTTGTGTTTTTATTTTGTGGCTGGATGTGATGTTTTTGGATGCTGTATACTTGAGTTATATTTTATGGTGTTTTACATTTTTCTCATTGTAATCTATGGGGAAGCAGATATTACTTGCCTTAATTACTTTTGTTAGGATGATTTAATTAACTTAAATATATATATATATATATATATATATATATATATATATATATATTTTATACTTTGTGCTAGGTATGGGTTAGAGTCTACTTCCGTTTGGAGTTCAAAGTATAAGGTAAATGTATATATCTTTCAGGCCAGTAACTCCTTTCGTATTTTTATGATTTTTTATTCATACAATTATTGAATGGATAAAATTAGAGGTTCCCCCTACATTTCAAACTTCTATATACCTTAAACAAAACTAGCCAGTTCTTTCCAGTCACCTTCACACTCTCCCTGTTGTGCGATCAGATGCTGCCACACTCCATAACTGAACCTAGATATCAACAAGAAGTAGGGCCTATGTCACCCCTAACCAGATGGCTGCCATATTTAAACAAACATATGCAAATTTCAAGGCTGCATGCCATGTGACTTAGTTTACACAAACAGATGAAAATAAATTGCTTGTAATTTATGTGTTCAAAGATAAGTACACAGTCAATTAAAAACAACGAGCTGTCATGATGTCATTCTCAAACAACAGTAATTTATGTCTTTTCTTTTCCCTGCAGAGAAAGTATAAAGAAGCCTGGGATGTAGATAAGAGAACTATCCATGTGATGCCTGACACTCCTGCAATTATGCTGGCAAAGGCCAATGCTATTAATGTCAGTGATGTAAGTATTCAAAGCATCACAGGTGACAGTCTAAGAACAAACTCTGTAATATGGCAGCCCTAAAATTATATTCACAATGTTGCTTACCAATGTTTTTGTTCATCTGTATAGAAACTGTACAGAGAAGCATGGGATGATGTTAAGAAGTCAATTAACGTGAAACCCGATGCTGTTTCTATAGTGGCTGCCAAAACTTCAAGGGATATTGCCAGCGATGTGAGTATGCTTTATCGCAACAAATTTTTTTTTTGTTTATTCATTATTTCTGAAAGAAAAGAAGCTGACTGATCTTCCATTTCCATCAAATGAAAACAGTACAAGTACAAACAAGCACATGAGAAACAGAAAGGTCATCTCATTGGATTCCGTAGCGTTAAGGACGATCCAAAGATGGTGTGGTCGATACATGTAAATAAGATACAAAGTGATCGGGAGTACAAGAAAGACTTTGAGAAGTGGAAGACGAAGTTCAACTCCCCAGTGGACATGCTGGGCATCTTGCTTGCTAAGAAATGCCAGACCTTGGTCAGTGACATTGACTACCGCACTTACCTTCACCAATGGACATGTCTGCCTGACCAGAATGATGTCATCCAGGCTAGGAAGGCTTATGAGCTTCAAAGCGATGTAAGATTTGTTATACTTCCTATGTTATTTAAAATTAAACTGCAGTTTACTCCTATGCTCATCATTAGATTGTATTTTTTATTAAAAATATCTGAACATTTTTTTTTTTACATTTTTTTTTCCTTTTTTTTCTTGTTTTATCTACAGTGGGTATACAAATCAGATATGGAGTGGATTCGTGGCTGTGGCTGGATGCCCAATGACTCTCTGGAAGTGAAAAAAGTACAGAAAGCTCAAGAGATACTTAATGACCGTCTGTATCGTCAACACCCTAGCACAATGAAATTCACTAGCATAGTTGATCTACCCTCAGTCGTGTTAGCAAAAACCAATGCGGACCAGATTAGTGATGTAAGAGAAAATCACTGAAAATGTTTTCTTCTTTTATTGCAAGTAATACTGTCACATTTTTCTTATTATCTGCTTTAAAAGATTCAGAATTTAATCTTAAAAAAAAATTAAAAAAAAAAACAGCATGTCATTAATTTACTGATCAATGCATAGAGTAAGTGAGGAACTGTAATGAGTTACTGAGTTACTGATTTTATAGCTAGGTGCCATGGTCTTAGAGGATCTTGTTCAAGAATAAAATAAATCAAGGTAAAGTGAACAATTCTGTCTGGCCTTGTACTAAGGAGAGAAGGTGTCTGTTCTTACTGCTGATATCCTAGGTTTGAGAACAGACTAAGGTAGAGGAACAATCATCTAGCATTGGAAAATTGATTTGTTTGTGCTAAAGTCACTACCAACAGGGCTCCTCATAATAGATTGGTAGGTCTATGCAAGTCTTGTAAAGTACTGAAGTACACCATTTGGTAGGCACACTGGTCACTTTATTGGTGACACACACACCCTCACTATGATATTACTGAACATCTTTCAGGAGAACAAGTACTGCTATACCCTTGTGGTATGTGCATTTACATACTGCCACAACCAGCAAATGTAACCCGTGGTACAGTGGTTCTATTCTGTCATTCTGAAGAATGAAGTAGCAAGTGCAACACTATGCTTGAAATTAGCTGGAAAGACGCTGACCTCTAAATTAAGAAAACATAAAGAAGTAATTATTCTTTGCAACACTAGTCCTGCATTTCTGAAAGGTATCTGTATTATATACATCACAAGATGGGTTGCAAACTGGCTGAGTGACAGAACCCACAGGGTCAGAGTGCTGGGCCCCATGTCGACTCAAAGCCTGTCACAAGTGGTGTCCCCACCAGGCTCAGTCCTCCTCTTCTGTTCTGTTTCTTTTTCTACTTTTCCAAAGTCAGGAGGGTTATGAGGAGGGTAGGTTATGAGAAGACTGCAACTGCTGCAAAGGCATAACTATAGTAGAAACACATCACACACAGACATCAGAAGGGTCTCAGAAGGGTCTCACAGGTGGTGCAGGAAGTGCAGTCAAATTAAAAAAAAAAAAATGCAAAAAATAAAATAAAATAACCTCGAAAAAACAAGGTTAACCTAGCTACCAAATCCACTGTGGCAGCACAGAGACCTGGGAAGTTAGGTTGACCTGGGGGGACCTGGGGATGTGTCATTCAGTCGCCACGTTGCTCTCAGAGGTGACCGCAGATAGCCTAGTATGAACCTATGAACCTATGAACCTATATCTACATTGCTGTATCTATATCTGTATCTATATAGCTATATTTACCTGTGTATGTATATATATATATATATATATATATATATATATATATATATATATATATATATATATATAATATATATATATATATATATATATATATATATATATACAGAGAGAGAGAGATATATATATATATATATATATATATATATATATATATATATATATATATATATATATATACACACATGCATACAGAGAGAGAGAGAGAGAGAGAGAACAAAATTGATCTATATATATATATATATATATATATATATATGTGTGTGTGTATGTGTGTGTGGGTGGGTTTATGTCATTTTAGAAACTGGAAATTCATATGGTCAAGACCATATGGTCAAGTTTCCAAAACTAGAAGTAAAAAAAAATCTGTGCCCACTCAACACCTCCTGCAAATTATATATACCAACTCTGAGTTCACACGACAGTGGGGAAAAGGGTAAATTCCTCATTAAAGCATTTCTGTGTAGATCGCAGTACAGTGGGGACTGGGGAATTTACCTTTTTCTCCACTGTAGTCTTATCTCGGAGTTGGTATATATAATGTGCAGGGGGTGGGGGTGCATATATGAATTTTGAATTTATGAAAAACTTGATAATATGATATAAAGCCATATATATATATATGTGTGTGTGTGTGTGTGTGTGTGTGTGTGTGTGTGTGTGTGTGTGTGTGTACCCATAAATACCTCAAAAGTAAAACGTTATGGCCATTCAGAAGTCAGGTAGCTAAAACTCTGCATGGCCTTAAGGGCTCAGTTGCATATATCTATGGGCCAACTCTAGCTTGGGTAGGGTTTTCTTGCAGAGTTTATTGAATGGCTTGTTTGTGCGACTTTTTTACCACTTGATTTGAATGTTAGTTGGGATGTTTTGCAGGCACCTTAATGTTTGTGGACATCAGACTTGCTTGTGTAATGTATAGCCATGAAATTCATGCATGCTATGATGATGACAGCACTAAAAAGGCCAAAACGTGCATTTCCACAGCTAGTGCGTTTGACTTTATTGCCTGAACATGCACATAAAGAACAGTAAAAAGTGATGGCGATTTTGAAGCATATAGCTGAAACACTGTATGTGGGATTACAAAGAGAAAACTTTAGCCTGGCTGGGTTTTTCTTGCAGTATATATATATATATACGTGTGTGTGTAGTGTGTGCTACTGCATCCCTAGTGTTATATTTTGGTAGGGGGTGGGAGGATGACATAATGGTTAAGGTGTTTACCTTAAAGACACAAGGTGCAGGGTTTGATTCTCACATGGGGTAACTGGCTAGGCTTCAAATGGCCCAAAAGGGCAGTTAGCCTAGTACTAATCTATGAACCTATAAACCTATGGTGATTGTGTGGGTACAAAATCTACCAGTAGAGGGTGAAGCCCTCCTACAAAAACACGTATTATAGGTGTTTGGGGGAACTTTATATAAAATAGGTTTCGTTATAAGTATCATTTTGACAAAATAATACAAATCCTTCATCGATATTATACGTGTTATTTGTATTATACCTTCTTTGTTCTTTTATATACTTTCTAAATTTAACATCCTTGATTCATTAGTTCAGGGTCTTATACCAAGTGTGCATGTATCTTCTTGTATTACATATTTTGGATCCTTTTGAAAGGGTGTTACATTAATTTGTTCTTCTTGCTCCTAGATGAAATACAAAGAAGCCTGGGAGAAGGATAAGACCTCCATCCATGTAATGCCAGACACTCCTGCAATCATGTTGTCCAAGGCAAATGCTATTAACGTCAGCGGTGTAAGTTTCTGAAATGCTGTACTTTTTTCTTGACTCATTTTTAAAGCTACTTGCCATTAAGAAAAACATTTATTTTTGTAGGATATTGCAGTAAGAGTAGCACTAACCAGAAATAAAGTTGTACTTTTTTGTTGCTTTTCGATACTCATAAACTAATATTGGGGTTTTTTTGTTTTGTTTTTTTTTGGGTTTTTTTGTGCCATGCAGTGTTCATTTTCTCTTTATAAGTCAACAGCTACAGAACAATGTTTTGTAGAATCAACGATTTCCTAAGGTAGCAAGCTATAAATATCCTGTTTCATACAGTATTACTGTGTAACCTCTTTTAATTTATTTCAGACCATATGTGAATCACAGCGAGTCTCTTAACCAGGTCCATCTGGCACAGAAAGACCATTCTTATCAATGACAATTCTGAACACCCCCTTCCCCCCATTCAAACAGTGCTCTATCTGCTACACAGTCAGTAAGAAGTGGAGAAACACTGTTGTGATTCGTTTATACAGCTCACCAGTCCATAATAAGGACCAGGAGGCATCACAACAGGCAAATATAAAAATGGGGAGGATAACTTAACAGACATGTCTAGAGGACTGGACATGTGTAAGTGCAAATCTTGATCTGCTCTGTGTGTCAGACATTGGGAGGTCAAGAAGTCAAAATCTGCAGTATAATGATGAAAGAAATGAATAAACAAAATATGAAGTGTAAAGGCTTAACAGTACATTTTACTGAGATGAACGAAACTTTAAACAGGCTGTTTTATATAATGTTAGATAACTAAAAATAAATACATAAATAATCTCCCTTTATATTCCCTCTCCATGATGTGAGATGTAAGAGTACATAATGTTCATCTATTATGAATCTAATAATCAGTTCTGCAGTGAATAAATTAAAAGTTTTCAGTACAGCATCCATCCCTGCCACATTTATCCTCTTCATCCTACCAATTTCCAAAGCTTTTTCAATGTAAAATTATTACTGAATTTTTTATAACATGAGTCAAAGTACACACATATGCATGTATGTGCACTTCCTATGGATTAGGCTAGCTCACGTTGCTGTTAACTAGGTACATAAAACTGCACAGGTAAAATAAATAATTTGATTAGCAATCCATATGAAGTCACCAAAACATGGACTAATATAAAACTGCATAGACTGATGCCTGTTGATGCAGTAACACCAATCAAAGTTTTGCGGGGGCTATTATTTCTTCCTTCCCCTGTCAACCATCATGCAACTGCAGCAGATTGTAACACCATTTGTTCCCTTTTTTATGGGGTGAGCGGACAGCAGCATCATAGCTCTTTTCTAGGCAGTAAGTAACATTTTTAAAATTTTTTTTTCCTTTGGTTCTATGTTTCCAAGTATGTAAGGAAGGGTATGCAATAAGCCATTGTGAGGAATAAAACTGCCTTCCTTTAGTGATGGAACCAACAAAAGCCCTGCTCTCCTTGCAACAGATGCTTCTGTGTGAATAGAATGTGCACCCTGAGGAGGCATGCCCAATCTTTCCCCTCCCAAAAAGGAGGTAAGCAGACATTGCCTTATCATTCCTCTCTTCCAGATAGTCTTTCCAGTGTCTAGGCCCCTAATCAAACATGGCTCATATCAGGGTGAAGCAAATAGTACAAATTAATTTACAAATGGAAACCATACTAAGGAATACCACACCTACTAAAATATCAAGACCCAGTTTCACATCCAAGAAAGACATCTGAGTAACAGACCAGCCTGGGAACCTCTTCTTCCCTTAATTACGGTAATCAACTCACCATTGACCTAGGAAGTAGATTTCCATCTGGACTGTGAAACATCTACTGCTAGCCTGGATGCTTAGCTACCAGTCCCTACTCTTACTGGGTCATTTCTTCCATTGGCCCAACACTAGGGTCCATCTAGGCCCCCTTTAATATTCCTTGTCTTTTGTATGTACTTATCCTATACTACTGCTACTACTGCTGTTTTGAATTCTGCTTTCCAGAATTGTGTGAGCAATCTCTATACTCATTCCACCATCAACTTTACCTCTATCTGTTCATGCATTTCTCAAACCCTTTTACCCAACTGCACCCCTCAGTAATTAGACTCCTAGCTATCTGGTACTACATTTCCCAGATATTTCCTCACACTCCTTTTCTATCGTCTGTTAAAGCACCTTTACATCTTAACTACACATGTGTTTTGCACAATATCTTTCTGACAGCCCAGAATCATGATGCTATTTACACCCTCTATGCATAATTTGTAAGACATTAATTCCCATAATTGCAGCAGTCACAGGAGGAGATTGTACATGAGTCCCCTGTGTCTCAGAGACCCCCATACTTTCAGCATATCTCTTTAGAACTTGACATTCACCCACTGCCAATCCTCTTTTGTCCACAGTGATCCAGGTGTGTATATAACAAACTCATTACACCTAACTAATGTTGCACATATGCGTTGTTTTCCCATCCCTTATTTCTCTGAGCATATCATTTGTTCCCCCCTCTAAAACAGGCTTTCACACTTTCATATTCCTACCAGTTTCTTCAGATCACAAGTATAGATATATCTCCACCAGCTGCTAGTGTCACATGAAGATCTGTGTACAATTCCATCACCCCATTGAGAAATCACTTCCCCACACCTGCTTCCTCCAGCTTCAAAAATAGACATTATTAAAGGTCTTTACATGTCAGATAATAAAATCCATGCATATGAACACCATCGCTCTCTGTCCCACTCTAAAATGTCCACCTAGATCCCCAAGTGGTCCTCTGACCTCCTACCTTTTAAGAGGCCCAGCTGACACTCCGCTACTAGACTTGATATAACCTTTTCTAACCTTACTGTTAGCACATCACATATATTTTTGCATCTTTCTTAATAAGACAATAATCACCCAGGTAGCCACCCTCCTTCTTGCACTTAAGTAGCAAAACCATCACCACAGCTTCCCTTCATTACAGGGTAATTACTGCTTCACCCATAACCGAAGTAAATAATTGATGTGTCTTCCACTGGTCACTGAAAAGAGATCAAAGACACAATCTTCATGTTCACTACATTTGAGACATTAAAATCAGTTTTCATCAAATGTTGATAAACGCTTAACATGAAATAAATATTTCTTGCAAGGACAAATCCAGCTGCATGCAACATTTAGGAGACCTCATTCCCGTCTCCCTTACTTAAATATAATAACTATGGTTCCATCACCATGCAGAAATATCAGAATACCCCAGGAATGAAAGTGTGCATCTTGGTGCTGAAAATAACTCATGAGAACTGCAACTGCAGTTCAAAAAAGTAGAAAGAAGCAACTATCCCCTCACTACATCAACTCAAAATGTTGCAAAGTGCACAATGGAACAGAAGCACCAAATGCAGTGAACATCCAGGCACAAAAACACATGCAAATCACGGATGTTCCTTAACACTTATGTTGATATTTGGGGTCTGGTAACAGTGAAACTGAAAAAACTTCTGTTCATGAAACAACACACTCCTCCTTCCATTACTTGCCATCCTGTGTCTTATAGAAATCATTTGCAACCTTAATTTAATGAAGCAGTAGCCCACAAAACTTGTCATATTATCCATTAGCACCCAGGCTGGAGCTCTTTCTTGTTCCACCCATACCGTTTTTGCCCAGTTTTCCCTTCCACCTAAATTCCCCAACTTCCTTATACATTTCGTCCTAGCATTCCTACCCCATTACCTTTCCTCCCTTTCCTTTTCACATAATGGCCCTACAACACCACTTTCCCTCTGCTCCTTTAGACATAAGGCCAACAATGATGCTTCCAAATTCCCCGAAGGTCCTCCACATCACCCCCAGCACCCCACATTTGCCCAAATATCATTTTACTCCCGGAGCTTCATTATTCACTTCAACTACAATTCTCTGCACATCCCTGTGTCCCTTATTAGGTGTTGCTTGTGACCACAGTCACTTTGAAGTCTATTTGTGCCATTTGCCTCACTTGCTCATCTCCCATTCTACGCAACATTTGCTTGTGTGTGTAATCTGTTAGTCTATCCGTCCAGGTCACCTTCCTTCCATTCCACCATATCATAGCAATCTCCTGTCTGCCCCATCTAATTTCGTACCTGTCATGCCCCATCACTGAGCTCAGTGTCCATCCGTTTACTACCTCCTGTCATCCTCTCCCATTCCACTTCAGCCAAATAATTATCCTAAATGACTCCCTACTGAAATGGTGAGAGTTGAAATACTGAGCCTCAAAATGCTGAAAAATAGACCAAAAACGGGTCTACTTTATTTAACCGAAAGCTGATTCCAGCGAATGCAAATCCATCAACACAAATGCATCGAACCACGAAATAAGCTAACTCACAAAACCGCGAAATTACCACAAAATTCGAAATGTAGAAGTGTTTTGGTTGGCCCGTCTGAGTTACAGATCTGTAAGGTAAGTGTGCAATAGTTACGGACATTAGGGTGTGGGTTAAGGTAAGTACATAGATAGGTAATTTAATATGGGTAATGTATTTAACGTTTAGTGTAGGGTTTGAGGTAGGGGTCTGGTTAGTGTATGTGTGTGGTTTATTTATTTTGTTTGGGTATAGCTCCATAGGGTAACTGTGCAGTAGTTATGGACCTTAGGGTTAGGGAGGGGTTAAGGAGAGTGCATAGATAGTGGTGTATGTGGGGTTTAGTGTAGGGTTAGAAGTAGGGTTTTGGTGGGTGTTTGTTTGTGGTTTATTTATTTTGTTTGGGTGGGTAGTGTGTTTCGGGCGGTGGGGTTGGCCGAGTATGACAAATCGGTATTTTGAGTTTCGTGGTTTTGTGAGTTTGCTCATTTCGCAGTTCGATGTACATGTATTGATGGATTTGCATTCGCTGAAATCAGCTTTCGGTTAATTAAAGTAGACCCCCAAAAACACAGGAGAGCAGTGAATGTCAAACATTGCTTTTTTCCTTCAAAGTTCTTTTTTGCAGGGTTCCAAGCCCCCAACAGTTCTCAAACTTACATATACCAACTCCAGGCTCACCCATACCTCTGAGAAAATTCAGAGCAACAACAGTCTTGGACTTACTGTATGTAAGTCTTTGGTCATTCAGTCTTAGTATTCTGGGACATACAGTAATTAATCTTAGCAATTTAAATGGTCACTATCTGAAATGCATCATTCCTATATCTGCATCCCTTTTGTTTTATCCCTCCTGAGCCTGAACCACAAAAAAATCCAATTTACTAGCTTGTCACATCTCATACCTAGAAAAAGCATCTCATCTATTCCCTAGGGGGAACCTCTTCATTCCTCTGATTATTTTCATGTGGTATTTTCATTGAAATTCCTCTGCAGCATAAAACTCAGTCAAGAGAAATTTTCTCTATGACTTCTTCCCTCAAAAAAAGCAACAAAT
>NC_056737.1:1323381919-1323411919 GCF_019279795.1 Protopterus annectens | reverse complement strand
GTTTAAATGTCTAAATAAGGCATTGTTGTTATCCTTCTTTCTTATACAGTACAAATGGTCATAGATTCTCTCCTTTAATCTCCTGTCAGTTTTACCCACATAGAACTGTTGACAGGAGGAGCATATTGCCAGATATATCAAATGCTGTGTTTGACAATTTCCTTTACTAAACCTAATCTTACTTCTTAGAATATTACTAAGTATTACACTATCCTTGTCAATGATATTACTACACTGGTTGCAATGTCCACATTTAGTGGTCCCTTGTTTGTCCTTATTCATATATGTATTATTCCTGTGAGATCTTACTTCAAATATTCTCTTAATATTATTATCAGTTTTATATACAAACAAAGGCTTTGACCCCAGTCTTTCATTAATGTTATCATCACTAGTAATAATATTCCAATTCCTGTCAATAATTTCTTTAAATGCACCAGCCTGTTTACCAAATTTAACAATACATGCCCTTTGGTAATTTTGACCATTTGATACTTCCTGCTTGGGCGCTGGTCCTATTCCCAAAACCGGTGTATATTTCTTTCCCCACTCTTTAATAATATAATTGGTGACATCATGTACTAAAGTTTCAGGATAACCTCTGTCCAAAAATAATTTTTTCAGAAAATTTATTTCTTCAAGAAAATCATCCTTTACTGTAGTCATCCTAGCCACTCTGATTGATTGTCCTTTAATTATGCTTTTCTTCTGTGCATACGGGTGGTTACTACTATAATTGAGATAACTATTACAAAATGTTTCCTTTCTAAATATTTTGGACTGGAATTGTTTTCCATCTGAGAATATATATGAATCCAAGAAATTAATGCCCTTATTGTCAAAATTGTATGTAAATCTTAAATAATTTGTTGTACTATTTATATAGTCTACAAATTGAATAAATTCATCATTCCTACCATTCCATAGAATAAAAATATCGTCCAGATATCGGACATATAATGTCATATATTTAGACCAAGGCGAGTTCAGCACAAACTCGCTTTCCCAATCTAATAACACAAGATTGGCATAAATGGGGGCACAAGCCGCCCCCATTGCTACTCCATTGTTCTGCTTATAGTATTCCCCATCAAAGTATATAAAATTATTGTCCAAAACTATGTTAATAAATTCATCGATGAGTTCTTTTTTGTCTTCACCCATCCTACTGTAGAGGTTAACACTCTTCATGAATCTATTTATTCCATCCTCTTTGGGGATACATGAAAATAAGTCCTTAATGTCTACTGTGGCAAAAATAAGTTCTGGATTCCATAAATTTTGTGTAAATTTACCTAGGAACTCCCAAGAGTCCTTAATAATATGGTTAATATTCATATATATATTCTTTAACCATTGGTCAATAACCTTCCCATATGGGAAGGTTTTGCTATAGGTACCTGCAATTATTGGCCTGAGTGGTGGATTAGCTAGATCTTTATGTACTTTGGGTATGCCATTAATAGTAGCCAACAGGGGGTATTGTACCTTCAAAAAGTCATACAGTGTCTGATCTATTCTTTCATCCATTAAGTACTCCTCTAAATACAAATCTATACGTCTGTATGAAATATTAACCTGATTCAAGGACGACCTCTCATATTGTTCTGCATTATTCAAAATTTCAAATATTTTTTCATTATATGTAGATATTTCCATTAATACAATTCCTCCACCTTTATCAGGTATTAGGATCTTAATATTTGCTGCATGCAGCTGCTCCAGTATTTTATCAAGCATATTTCTCCAATAATATGAATTTCCTTCTTTAAAGCTCTTATTTTTAAGCTGATATACTTGCTTACTTACAACTTTCTCAAATGTTGCTATAGTGTTGTGCATTGGAGGAATAAATTTACTTTTTTTCTTTAAAGCTGTAGGGACTACATCTTCTCTAATCTTTTCCTGAAAGAATAGGCCTAAATTAAGCTTCCTGGTATACAACTTCAATTCCACTAATGCATCCACAAAATCAAATTGTCCCTGTGGTATGAATTTCATACCCTTAGAAAATACTAGGAAATGTTCCTTACTTATAATAGTAGAAGTATAGTTATATATCTTAAAGTCATTGCAAATATTAACTATACCTTGTCTTAGTATCCCTTCATCTTCCATATTATTTTCTATTGTTCCATTTCCTATCCCCTCCAGTGATTGTTCCCCCTGTAGTTCCTTTGATTCCCTTCGCTTCTGTAGTTCCCCCTGTTTCCAAGATCTTCCTCTAAAAAATCATTGCCATAACCCCTCTCCTCAAATGTGACTGGCCTCCCAGTGTTTACTTTATTCTTCTTTATATATTCTTTTTCACTTCTAAAATTCCATCTATATGCCTTAAAATTGGCGTACTGGTCAGTATCCCGTATAAATTTCTTGCATTTCCTATCAAATATTCTTTTACTGCTATTTTCTGCATATCTATACTGTTTGTTATACAATTGTTCCCATTGAGGAAATATTAAATCATGTGTAATTTCAATGTTCATTTTTTCTACATCCTGCAGTAATTTACTAATCTTATTGTCATTGCACATAATTATAAACTCCATGAACTGCATGCCAAAACTATCGAACATTTTGTTACACACCTGGATATTTTCATCATTCATCTCAACACCTATGGGCTGTTTAAAAAACCGTAAGCCCATAGGTACAATATTACTACTTATACATTTGCGCAAATAAGAATTATCAACCTGTAACGCCTTAATTTGCGTAAGCTTTTTGCCAAAAGTATAAATTGTATCTTTTAAACTAGGGCTGGACTCACGTGGTGTTCCATCCCTTACATTTAAATTGTTCAATGTCCCAAACTCAAATGTAGTCTTTAAAAAATTGTCAATATTGTTATATTGTGATATGCCCGCTGAATTGGCTTGCTTACTTGATTTTTGAGTGTCCCTGGAGTCCTGTTGTTGTTTGGACCCCTGCATTCTACCAGCAACTGTAGAATAAGTCCTATTTGGCGGTTTCCTTTTCGGTTTTGCGCCCGAAAATAGAAAAAATTCTTCGGATGTATTTTCTTCCTTATCGGACCCCGAATACTGGCTCCGTTCACCCTCCACACGCTTGTAATTCCGTCTGCAACCCGTTTGAAGAGATGGAAATTCTTCCGTTACACGCTGGCCATTTGGTATCGCATCCACGCTATCTTCCTCAACCTCTACCACCTAAACAAGCGCAACCATGGGTAAAAAAAGGGGGTGATATTTTGCGATTCCCAACAAGTGCAATCTCTTTTTTGAGGGTTTGCCGCACTGCTTTCGGCAATAACCTGATCGACCATCCACTGGCCGATCAAATGCATGCATACCTATATATATATATATATATATATATATATATATATATATATATATAGTTTTACTATCAAAAACATGAAAATCACATACGCGAATGGTGATTTCCGTGACAACGTCGACTCATACATATTAATTAGGTTGTATTGTCAACGCAACAAGGTTGACAATTTCTGTCGATCTTAATGTGTAAATCTCCCATTGACAACCATGCTTTGAGTCCCTGCCCTGTGTACGTCCTTCTAAACAGACGTACACATGAACATCGACATTCCGACTGTTGCTCCTACCATGTTCGAGGAGGAGGAGGCTGTCGTGCAACTAAATGTCAACATTTTGACTGTAAACATAAAATATATATAGATAGATATTGTATTCATCATCTCAGGGGTGCACATATATGGAAAATTTAATTTAAGTCTGGACATTGCAAGCAGTGGTCTGGAAAAGAGGTCAAGAAGTGAATAAATGGGAAGACTAACTAATGAAAAGTGACAGTGCTCCTTCAGGACTATAGGCAGTGTCAAACTAAAGGTCAGCATTAATAAAACTGAAACACTGAGGTGAGATATACCTGTATGCTGTATGGAGACTAGAAAAATGACAGCTAAGTTGGTAGGAAAGGTTTTAAACAGGATGAAATACTAGATGACTTAAAAAGTATCCACCTGTATTGGCAAGTGAAAAATGGCTAGGTAGGACCTGGTTGTCTTAGAAGTTGATGAGCAGAGTAACATAGAAAGTTGAGGAGGATTGTTAATGTCTTCATTGTTGTTTAGATATTGAAGGAATTCTATTAGAGAGAAGATGGGAAGACGTGTAACAGTGGGAAGGAAAGATGTGGAATCTCAGGGTAGGGAAGAGAATTATGGAATTTTGAAAGAAGGAGGAGCTCAGAATTCTAAAGAAACTGGAGAAAGAGACAGTGTAGATAAATTGATCATCTCCAACATCTCTGCAGGATTAAGTTAAGGTCCTTGCTGGCACATTAACAAGAGTGCTTCCCTGTGTATGAAGCTGAGTATTGTCCCAAATGACTGGAAATCAGTTACATTGGTGTTTACATTTAAAAGGATAGGTGGCTATATATATATATATATATATATTTACAAGCCTATCAGTTTGTCTTCAAGCCATGCAAAACAGTTAAAGAAAGCATGTTAAAAGAGAGGCTTTAGTAGTTTAGATTTGCTTGACAGAAGAAGGAGTTGGTCAGTCTAGTCTGCTGTTTAAGTGCATTTTATATTCTACCCCCCCCCCCCCCTAGAATTCATCCCTTCCCCCTTCTCATTCCTCCAGTTGCCTCCTGTGCTGTTATATGTCTCCATATAGTCAGGGAGTAGTTGAACCTACAATCTATTGACTGTGTCCCCTCCTCCCCCATCCTTTATTTTTAATAATGTAATAACTCCTTCACATCCCTTTGATACGATCTTGTACACCCATATTGTGTTTCCTATCTCTTAAGATCTTTAATGAGAAGAGATCTAGCTACATTAGTATCTGGTTATACTCATCTCAACCGCTTTCTGGTGGCTTTCCTGTAGATTCATTCTAACAATCTATTGCCTGTCTCCTTATACACCCTTCAGAAATGCAGTTTAGATGAGGCCTTATCATGGCTGATGAAAATGAGAGCATTATCTCTGCCCCCTTGATAATACACCTCACCATTCTCTTTGCTACACTGACTCTCTCCCCATTCTGCTCCTAGTGATCCAGTCTTGGTGCAACCAATACCCCAGATCCTTTTTCTGGCCTGCTACCATCAGAGTCAATCCCCAGGCTGGTATTTTACACCAGAGATATTGTGGATAAAGCCACAGCATTTTGCAGATGTCTACAATAAACCCTCATTGTTACCTTTCTACCCTTATTATCAAACTTTCCAAGGCCTGCCTTATACTTTTTCCCCAGCCTCCATTGCTGCAAATATGTTTTTTCATCAGTGAGAGGGTAATCTTCTCTATTTTCCTACATGCATGACCAGTTCAAGCACAATCAAATGTATTGGGGCTTAGAGCTAATATTTTATCCTCCTCTCCAGAATCTTCTATATGTTAATTTTTAACCATGCCCCTGGTGGTCCAGTTCACATGTGGTAACTGCCCTCAGGTCCTTTTTATGGAGTCTCATTAACAGTTCACTCTTCCAGGTGATGCTTCACAGCAGGGTTGTTGTGGTCAAACAGCAACACTTTGTCTACACTGAACCTCAAATGTCATTTATATGTCCATTCGGATAGCTTTCCAAGTCCTTCCTTAGATTCTTCCCCATCTCTCCGATCATGCTCTGTCTGTGCCCTTAGTGGAGAAGACAATGCTTTTCTCTGTTCCTTCATAAGTGTCAGAAATGATTAGTAAAGAACTCTGGACCTAAGACTAACCTATGCAATACTCTTCTATTTGCTTTCTTTATTCCTCACTTTCTCCCGCTCTCCACATCTCTCTTGATCTACTTTCCAACCATACCTTACTGCAGTCCATCAGCCTCTGTCCTCCCAGATCCTTGCAGTTTTCTTGGTAACTCTTACTTTTAGACTGAACTAAAAAGCTTTGGTAAATTCTAAGTATGTAATTTCCACCAGGAATACCATATCAAGCTCTCCTGTAGCAGAGTCATAAAACTGATATGAGTTTGACTGACAGCTCCTTCTGACCAGGACTCCCTTGTTGGTTGTTATGTTTGGGGTTGTTTTTATCTACGAGAGCAACACGTTTTTCCTTCAAGATTCTCTCTTTGACTTTCCTTTCTGTTTTTTCTGTTTTTTATTTTTTTAGGGTAACAGGCCTATACTCCCCCCATTTTTTAATGCTGTCTCCTCAGTACAAAGGGGTCACTCTTGCCATTATTCACTCCTCAGTCAGTTCTTCAATGGCTACCAGTGCTCTGTTGAAAATTACCATCAGAGGATCCAGTAGCAAACTGACCAGATTCCCAGAAACTCCAGGAGACAACTTATCTGGTCTCCTGATCCCAGTGCCTTAGCTACTCTTTAGGCCTGTTCCCTTTCCATCTCTTTCCTTTGTACCTTGATGTCTGCCTACTGCTCTCACCCCTCCATGGTTAAGGAGAGGAGATCTCATCAAGCCAATTTAATGCAGTTTTATCTTTGATAAACTAAAGATACTGTCCAGTGCAATTGTACGTATGAAATATTTTTAGACTTACAAATATATTTGCTTATGTGACACAAGTTTCTATTAAACAAAAAAATGAAGATGGAACAGATCAAGGCTTCTACTTGTATAGTGAGTTAGACAGGTATCAGGATGCGGAAGGTGGTCCTTATAAAGAATCATGTCTTCTTTTTAAGATACAATGAGTAGGGTGACCGTTTGCAGAATTAGGATTAGTACTATTCAAAACAGATGTGTCCAATGTTGTTGACGACAAATCTATTTAGCGCTGATAATAAAATTTAAATAAAAGTTGAATAGAGTAAAAGGTAAATAACAAAAATGGGCTACTAATAAAATATGGCAAACTGATTTCAGTGTGAAGATGTATATAGCAATGCATTTTGGAGACATAAATTCTAGACAGATGATGTGGATCTGTATGTCAAGAAAGAGTGAACCTCAGGTTGGTGATGTCGGAGAGGATTTGATTGCAATAATAACTCACATGCTGAACCATTCAGTTCTTCCTGCAGTAACTGCAATGAAAGGAAAATAATCCAGGGCTGTATAGCCAGCGGAGTGGGCATCCAAGAAACAGTAGGTTAGCTGATTCTGTACAGAGCTTTCAGTGACACAAGATTTGGAAAAGCATTTGTAGTTTTGGAGGCCTTATTAAAAAGTATCTGAAACTATAAGTGAGGGTGCAAAAAATGTTCACAATGATGAATGAGGACTTTAGGTATTCTGCGAAAAGTCTTGCGAAAACAGATTTTTCTGTGTCAGGGAGGGAATATGGAATATGAGACAGAAAGAGTTCAAGGTGCATAGCTGTGTACATGGATTTTTCATGCAGCTGAACTGATCTGGTGAGACAACAGCCATAACTATGAGTAGTTCAGTAGGAATTTATGGATAGGATGTTTAAATCTGCAACAGGGAGCTGCCTTGTCAGTATGAGGCCAGTGGATCATTCAAACATGCTATCCTAATGCATTATAAATTGTAAATTTGCCAAATGTAGCAAAACAGTGTGAGATATATAGAAGCAATATAATAGATGGAGGATACATTTTCTTAAGCCACATTGTATTAGCCTATTAGACTTCATAGTCCCAATGTCCTTTCTTACTAGCTTTCTTATTACTTAGGCCAATATGACAATGATTTTCAAATAACAGGAGCAGGATTTAGCTCCCTAATGTGTTCAATGGTACAAGATATTAAACTGATTATATTTTCCTTGAGATACATGTGAATATTTTTTTTTCTTTGAGAAACTTCCTTTAAACTGTTTATACACCTAACAATTTATTTATTGAATCTTGCCATATTCCTCTTTTACTTTAAATTCCTTTATATGAACTAATTTTGTTTGTGCCATCAAATATCCACTTAAGTTTATTGTTTTATATTTTGTGTTCCTCTTCATTTCAGAATGTTTACAAATCAGACCTTGAATGGTTACGTGGGATTGGATGGTTTCCAGATGGCTCCATTGAAGTTAAAAAAGTACAGAATGCTCAGATGATCTTAAGCGATGTGAGTACAAATTAGTTTCTATCCATTTATGTCAAAAATCGTGTTTTTATATCACTGTAGAGTTTATTTCTTTGCTTCATGAACTTCAGTTATCTCAGATATATTTGTTATAGAATACCTTTTTCTTATTTTTAGTTAGTTTAATTATTTAAATGAATAATTAAAATAGCTAGCTGTAAATAAACATGAACATGGAAAAGTGCTATTCTTACTTGTTTTAAATTTTCCATAGAGAAACTATCGCGTTAAAGTTGATGATCAGAAGTTTACACCAGTAACAGATAGAGTTGACTACGTCACAGCAAAACAGGGTGCTGAAATTCTGAATGATGTGAGTAAGCTTATTATATTTTAAAAATGTAGTTCCGATATGCCTGCTTAGGAAGACTTTACATGATTAAAAGAAGCTGCTATTACTTTTACTAGTCGATGTTCTGAATTTGTTTAGAATCTGTTTCAGATATTTTACCCTCATGCGCAGACCTAAACATAAAGAATTATAGCAAATGAACCACATGGTGAACAAATCATATCACATAGGGTGGGGGAGTGTGGCCCAATATTCTAACCATCTGAGTTTAAGTGACTCAGTAATATTTTTGTTCCAAGCATCCCGTTTTCTTTACAGTGCATCATATATCTTTGAACTTTGGATCAGGAAGCTTGGCAAAAGCCACTCTGCATAGAAATATACTGTTAGCAATGTTCTAAGCACATCAACCCTTTTTAGTTATAATGGCCATCATACGGGCATGTCACATTGATGTGCCATCCCGGTTCCTTGGATATATATTAATACCCAGTGTTTTAAGATATTGTTTGATGATACTCTTTAGCATCACTTAGTTTGAGGTGTGGCTTCAGGTTAGCAGTTGGCAGAAGAATGGTATTACATATCATTAAGTGCCTAATGGTAATAACATGAGAAATGGCATAATTATTAGTGTCTAATGGTGATAACATGGGAAATGTCATAATTATTAGTGTCCAATGGTGATAACATAAGAAATGTCATCATTATTAGTGTCTAATGGTGATAACATGAGAAATGTCATAATTATTAGTGTCCAATGGTAATAACATGAGAAATGTCATAATTATTAGTGTCTAATGGTAATAACATGATACATGTCATAATTATTAGTGCCTAATGGTGATAACATGAGAAATGTCATAATTATTAGTGTCTAATGGTAATAACATGGGAAATGTCATAATTATTATTGCCTAATGGTGATAACATGAGAAATGTCATAATTATTAGTGTCTAATGGTGATAACATGAAAAATGTCATAATTATTAGTGTCCAATGGTGATAACATGAGAAATGTCATAATTATTCATGTCTAATGGAGATAACATGAGAAATGTCATAATTATTAGTGTCCAATGGTAATAACATGAGAAATGTCATAATTATTAGTGTCTAATGGTGATAACATAAGAAATTTCATAATTATTAGTGTCTAATGGTAATAACGTGAGGAATGTCATAATTATTAGTGTCTAATGGTAATAACATGAGAAATGTCATAATTATTAGTGCCTAATGGTGATAACATGAGAAATGTCATAATTATTAGTGTCTAATGTTAATAACATGAGAAATGTCATAATTATTAGTGTCTAATTGTGATAACATGAGAAATGTCATAATTATTAGTGCCTAATGGTGATAACATGAGAAATGTCATAATTCTTAGTGTCTAATTGTGATAACATGAGAAATGTCATAATTATTAGTGTCTAATTGTAATAACATGAGAAATGTCATAATTATTAGTGTCTAATGGTGATAACATAAGAAATGTCATATTTTTTAGTGTCTAATGGTAATAACATGAGAAATGTCATAATTATTAGTGTCTAATGGTGATAACATAAGAAATGTCATAATTATTAGTGTCTAACGTTGATAACATGAGAAATGTCATAATTATTAGTGTCTAATGGTGATAACATGAGAAATGTCATAATTATTAGTGTCTAATGGTAATAACATGAGAAGTGTCATAATTATTAGTGTCTAATGGTGATAACACGAGAAATGTCATAATTATTAGTGTCTAATGGTGATAACATGAGAAATGTCATAATTATTAGTGTCCAATGGTAATAACATGAAAGCTGTCATAATTATTGGAAACCTACAAAGATGCCATCTAGTATTCATTGTATGACATTTCTTCTCATAGTACACTATCAACAAAAATCAGAAAAACTTGTTATTATGGGCCTTGAATAAGACACTTATCTTGCATGCAGTTTGGAAACCCTTACATTAAATTTTTTTTATGGTCAATACTTACATATTAAGAAATAAGTAGATTGTTTTAGCACTAAAGCTGTAATGACTAAATATTCCATGAAAACAAGCTGTAGATTTGTACTTGGAAAAATCAAATAAATCAGCTTTATTCCCAGCAGCACAAGATTTCCCATTAATTTCCTCAGAGAAATTAGCTTACATGCAAGTTGCATAGTGACTAGTGCAATCACATGAAATTTCAACAATAGATTTCTTCGGGACTGTGACTATACAACACTTGTTTTTATTCTTTATACTCTATTGTCAAAATATTAATCATAAAAGCACATCAGATGATGGCATGGTTGAAATGAGTTCACTTTGCATCAGCAGACTCAACTAGTTAACAAACAAATAGCTTATAACTTAGATCTCCCTGGTATTAAAGTACTGTAGTACTTGTCTGCATCATGAACTTGGACATACCTGTTTATTTAAAATTATAGAAATTAGCCATGTGGCTCTCCAAAATTAGTTCCATTATTGTCACAAACATGGCACTCTATGCTCTGCTAAAAAAAAAAAAAAAATCAAATATAAGTGTCAGCATAGAAGATGCTAAGGTCACTCCCAAGTGAGGAGTAGTAAAAATTCCTCCCTTGTGCAGCAACTTTAGGCATCATGAGATGCCCAGAAATGTAGAATGTAAGTACTGATGTTAGTATGGAAAATTTAGGGACACTTTAAACTGAGCCAAATCAGTTACAAAAAGGGTGAGCAGATAAAAACAGGGGCTAACATAAGTGTCATGTAACTGCATCATGGAAACCTTCAGAAGGCTTAATGACTGGGTTCTATCAAACAGATCTCCCTAGGGTCAAACTGTCATTGTGGCTCTACAATCAAGACCAAGGTCTTAGTGTCCATTTCTATAAAGTCTGAGCTGAATAAGCATCTCCAAGACAGTGAATGTAAAGAACAGTAAAGATAAGTCTCTTCCCTACAAACACTTAATTTGGTTATCTATCATGATCAGGTAGGACTTCTCCCCACCTAAACATCTTATCTCTGTGATACATAAGCTCTCACAACTGAGGGACACAAAAGGTGGCAAATTTTGTGGTCAATATAATGGAAGAATGAAGGAGACTAAAACATTTTAGAGAAAAATTGGATAATTATGAAAGGTAACAACTTAGTGTTCAATACAGTGGGGGAAAAACAAATTTTGTTTATAAGATGGCAAGTAATGTTAAGTGTTTGTTTGAAGAGAGCAGAACTAGATAAGTAGATTTTGTTGACCATGGATTAAAGAAGGACACTAACAGTGTGGTTCTTGTAAGCAATGACTATATATATATTTGAAGGTGAAAAAATAACCCTTGAAAATAATCTGAGCATAGCCCTTACATTATAAAATGGAAATTGTTTAAGATCAGGGGTTGCTTGTGTGGCAATACGTTCAGAGGACATCTATGTTTTTATGTGGACAAAACTGAATGACTGCTCGGAAAGATAAGCTATGAGCATAATTATGACATAACTAAGAAAAAATCCAGCAGCACACTATACAAACCTTTGTTAAATGTTACTAATTTTCAGTAGTTTTGATATGGCATACTTGAAAAGGTACCTAGGGACCTAAGAGGAACTGCATCGGAGACCAAGTTGGAGTACAGAGAGCTTCTCTGGCAACTCAAATTGAAAGCCAGCAGCTACCTTAGACTGAATGAATGTGTGTCTGTTAAACCAGTACTTCAGTTAAGATCAGCAAAGGTTTCATGAATTTTATGTTTATTTTTATTTTGGATTTTATTCATTGAACTAATTAGTATTCTATCAATAAGATAATGGAAATCTTCAGCATTTACATTTATTATTTATAAATTATTAATATATTGTTCTATACCCATTTCTAAAAAACTAAGATACTCTCAAACAAGTGACAAGTTGATTTTGTAAGTTGGGTATTTTAATATGTACACAACTGTTGAGGTTTAGTCCAAAACAAAGCTATGAAATTATAAAGGTGCAGTATACCTTTAAGGATCATTAAGTGTTTTCAGGAAGTGAGGTCAATGAATTTATATAAAGGAAGTTGACTTGTTCTATATGTGTTCTAATGAAGTCCCGGGAAGTGTGTGGGATGAAAGTGCTTAATGATCCGTATTTTTATTTTTAATAAACTGATTTTTATTTAATGCATGCTCTGGACTCTGGCTCCATCCTTCATACGCAGCTTTCATGAATAGCTCCAAAACAAATCCAGAAAATTGCCAAGCAATACCATTTTCTCTGGTAGTCAAGATCTTTTGGTTCTTTTGAAGAACATGATTATCAAATATCTTATCCAGCACATTCTGTTCAGTCAATGTTAGTACAATTTCTGCAGATCACCTGATATATATATATATATACATATATATATGTATATGCCTTGAAGGCATTCATAAGTTCTATTGCAGTTCATAGATCTAAATTTCTATTGTCACAAACTTGTCAAAACATTTTTCCAGACTTTTTTTGGATATTTGATACAGTTTATTTCTGGGGGCTTCTTATCAAATTATGTGTCACTGCAAGTATTATAATTACATAAAAATATTACAACATAACTTCCATGTCAAATATTTTTCACCAGACAATTTTATTGCCCCAGATTGATACACAAGCAACCCAGTGTTTCCTGTGGATATAAACTGGATCATCACCTGAGAGATGATTAAAGTAAGCCAAGCAGAAGGCTCAGATCAGGCAGAACTTCTTGTTTGTGAGGACAACACACACTGAACTGTACTACCTAAAAAAATTGTTTTATTGTTGAGGCCCAATGCACTCTCCTAAGGGAATCAAAGATAAAAATATATGAGCTAAATTTTACACAGTTATTTAGATGTGCACTGATGTGTTGTATTTTTATATGTTTTTGACAGTACAAGTACCGTGAAGCTTGGAACAGAGATAAAGTTAAATATACAATGGTTGATACACCACACTTTGCTATGGCACGAGAGGCTGCAAAGAATATCAATCAGGTGAGTAACAATATACTGAAACTTTATATATATTTTTACAATTTTTTCTGTCTCATGTTTTTTGATCCTGGTTTTGAATATTCCACAGTGTTTTTACTATTTCAACATTTCTGATCTTGGTTAAAGAATAAACTATACGCTACATAATTTGCTTAAATGAAGTGCTTGCCTTGCTCAGACATTTTAAGTTTTCAGTTACTTTTTCTGATATATGTCTGTATGATTGTTTTCAGAAACTGTACAAAGATGAATGGGACAAAGAAAAAGCTATCTGCTACCACATTCCTGCTGATGCAGTTGGCCTCCGACATGCTAAGCATTCAGACGCAGTTCAGAGTGAGGTAAAGAACCAACAGAAATGTAGCCTTCTCTTTCTTCTCTAAACATGTCTGAAGCTTTCTTGTAAACTGTTGACTAAAGGTGTTACACCTGATCCCTTAAATACGTAATCTTTCCCCTTAGAGGTATTTACCTTGATATAAAAGGGCAGCAGTCCTGGAACAGTCACACTGACCATCTAAACATATTTTGCTCCCAAGGTCAGATTGATATTTGATATGATTATTAAGGCTGTGGTATTATATACTGTATTAAATATTGAAACACCATGACTTCAATAGTTAGAATCAAACACTGCTATATCTCTTTGGCTGTGTATGTGTAGTCATCGCAACTGCCTACCCATATACGATGCTTTCGTACCTCCCAGTATATCATGTAAGTGCTGCTACTGCTGATTTAATAGCAGAATTTAAGAATTTTGCCTACCTATGGAACCGCCCCTTAACCATCTGCATTCCTTGCCACTTTCTACATTACTTATCATAATTTGAGCCCTTATTATACCTGGAAGCTCTTGGGGGGGGGGGGATTCATAAAGGTTACCACAAAGTATATACCGTGTGTACACTTTGTGCAACTGTTCTGAGTGAATAGACAGAAAAAGCATTGTGGTAGAGTTGTTCTTTAATTCAGAAAAGTTATCTCAATGAATCCTGCCATCTATTTGCTTCTAACCCAAGACATATACAGTGGGACGATCACCTACTTTTTTTGTGATGCAATGAATCCTAGCAAAAAACCTAGCCTTGTACTTCGGTTTTTTTAATAGGTGTTATGAATTTTAATTTAGACTCTGATGCAACTATTTATTATAACTGTTGTGTTTTTGTACCTGTGTGGCACTCCCTTTCTAAAGTTAACCAAAGCATTCCAATTGATAATTCTCTGCCCCTAATGTTTGCCTTTTTATTGTACCATAACAAATTCTCCTTATACTGAATACATCATGGTCTGCAATCATTTGGTTTAATAATTGCCAAATGATGATCGCCAATGTCCTGAATTGATTTTTTTTTACATAATGCTTAAATCATGTACTCATAAAAAAAACACAGCTAATTTACACTGAAATATCATTTTGTGAAACACTGGTGTCTGAAATCTACTCCATTTCCTTTTTTTCTACAGATAATTAATAATAATTGCATATTCAATGATTACTTTAACTTTCCTAAAGTTAGTGTGAGGCTGTTTCATTTGATTGTAACAGATTTTTAACATGATTTAATTTTACTTTAGCTGAAATACAAAGCTGAACATGTGAAACAGCTTGGCCACTATGTTGGTGTCAAAACCTTCAAAGATGATCCAAAACTGGTGTGGTTCAAACACGTGGCTGAAATGCAGAATGACCGATTATATAAGAAAGAATTTGAGAAGTATAAGACGAAGTTCCAATCACCTGTGGACATGCTTGGTGTCTTGTTGGCCAAGAAATGCCAGACCTTAGTTAGCGACATTGACTACCGTACTTACCTGCACCAGTGGACTTGTTTACCAGATCAAAATGATGTCATCCAAGCCAAGAAGGCCTATGAGCTACAGAGTGATGTAAGCATTTCTGTTGTGTTCATTTTTTGTCTAGTGTGTGTCATAAGATACAGTTTACCTGTGTATGACTATTAATAGGTGTTTGTGATGTGACACAAGGCATATTTGTACATCTTTAACAACACCATTGTAAATATAGGAACATAAAAATTAAAAATAACATGTTTAGATTAGTTACAAATGACACCACCTTCTCCAGTTAAAAAAGCAATCGCATACTTTGCAGTGTGATACTGTTTAAAAGAGAGACCACATGGTCCTTTCTACAACAGCATCCCTAAATTAATACATTTCAGTATGTTACACCATGACAATTTAATTTGTTCCTGTAGTTTTTATGAAGTAGATTACAATCCTCTGCTAACAAGAGACTATCAGTCTCTTGTTATGTTAAGGAATCCCATTGTCATGTGATGCCTTGGGCCTTAGAACTATATCATATATCTCTGATAGCATTTGTGCTCAGGGTTTTGTTCTTCACTTCCTCTGTTGTGGTTGACGTTCCAAATATAATGCATGGCTGCTTGGCATACCTTGAGAAGACACTGCTGTGCCAGGTGAGAGTTATTTCTGATGGCTCTGGCTTGTGTCCTTATTGGAAGCATTTTTCAAGCAAGTTATTAGTTGCCCCAGTCTTGAGGAAGTAGGTTGTCTCTCAGTAGTTAACATTTCCAGTGTACCATTAACATCTCCTTTTGCCATTTATTTCAGAAAATCTCAGTCAGTAAATGGAGACTTTACAAAATTCATAACGCTACTTAGAAGGATATCCTCAGTGGTGCCAGGTGTGTTGTTGACTTAGAACTATCTGAACCCTGACTATACCCCAGATGATCAGAATTTGATCCAATAGGTGAAGGATGGTAATGAATGACTGATGCTACCTCACCTATCCTATGTGGAGGATATTGGTGGAGTCCTGTTGCAAGTGCTACACCTGGGAAAGGACCAGTCTCTGTAGCTCTTGCCATCTGAAACTCTTGAAATGTAAGACCTCCAAAGAGTGTGTTGTTCTGTAGTTGGAGAATGCAAATGTGTGGAAGACCTAACTTGCATAGGCAGCAGCATAACTGGTCAAAACCACAGCAAACACTGAATCCAAGAATTCAGAAAAGTAAGTTGAAAATAAAAAAGCAACTGCAGGCTCCGTTCCACTCGTTTATTGCACTTTAGCGTCTCGGCCAAACAGGCTTCAAGAAGTTATACACAATACATAAAAAGCCTTCCCTATATACATGCCCACTGTTAATTAATTATCCAATTATACAATAAAACAATCAAATTAAACACTTCCAGTCCAACTGTAAATTAAGTCCTTCTTTAAAATATATATTGCTTCTTTTGTTAACAGCATGTTTTTTAACAAACCTTTGTCTCCAGTTTTAACAAAAACTTTTTCTAAAACAGTAGCCTGCAATAAGGTGTGGTCACCATTATGTTTTTCAAAGAAGTGCATAGCTATAGAGCTTTCAGCTCTATTCTTTTTAACATCTCTGATGTGCTCCTGCAACCGCACCTTAAACTTTCTTTTACTTTGTCCTATATAGTATAGGTTGCAGGGACATCTCAGACAATAAATAATGCCTTCCGTGTTACATCCATAGTGGCCATTAACAGCAAATTTCTTTTTGTTTATCATAGTAAATGTGGACACTATATGTCTACATACACTGCAACTGTTACAGGTCACTGTTCCATTTAATCTTGGAGACAGAAAAAAGCTAACTTCAGGTGATATAAAATAAGCTCTAACCAACATATCCTTCAAATTCTGTCCTCTCTTATATGACATATATACTTTCTTATTTATGGTTTTTCATAACAAAGCATCTTTTTGCAAAAAAATCCCAGTGATTAATAATAACATCCTTAACTTTATCACTTAAAATATTATATGTAGTTACAAAGATTATTTTGTCTTCTTCATTCTTATTAGGTAACTCTACATTTAATTTATTTCCCCTTTGTTTGGTAGAGCAAATCTTATTAACTGCCATATTTAAAGTTTCTTTATTATATCCCCTTTGTACAAACATCACCATTGTTTGTTTGATCTCTTTCTCTAAATCTAAATAACAATTACAAATTCTGCAAACCCTCAACAATTCTCCATAAGGAAGAGCTTGAACTGTATGTGCTGGATGACAAGTAGTGCCATGCAGAAATTAACTTCCAGCCATAAATTTTCGATGTATGGAAGTTTTAATGAACTGATCACTACCCCCACATAAACATAAATCCGAAAAATTCACTGTTTCACCACATTGTAAACCATTGAACTGCAGCCCATGTTCATTACAATGCAAGTGCTTTATAAATTCCTGAACATACTGTTTTCCATTCTCACATATAAATATTAAATCATCAATATATCGGAAGTAAGATATAACATATTGCTGGTAAAAAGAATGTTTATAAACATAATCCATTTCAAATTTTCCCATAAATAAATTGGCATACATGGGGGCAAAATATGTCCCCGTGGCAGTGCCTTGTAATTGATGGTATATTACATTATTAAAACTAAAACAGTTATTTAAAAGACAAAATTGCAACAATTCTATAACATAATTACATACTGGAGTATCTTCCAAAAAATAGCTGCTATTCCATCTTAAGGTTTAATATTGGTGTACAAACTTTTTACATCAATAGATACCCAATACATATTTGGGTTCCACTGCACAGTATCTATTTTTTGAAGGAAGTCAAAGGAGTCCCTAATGTATGACTGATGTTTTATCACATAAGGGAGTAGAAAGTTATGCAAGATAATACCTATATTATGCAGGAAATATTTAACTGCTGACACTATTGGTCTCCCTGGGGGGCTTTTTTCATTCCTGTGCAGCTTAGGGAGGCAATAGAATGTGGCCATACCTATATTTTCTAAATTACATTCTTTCTTGGCCATTTGATCTGTAATATATCCTAATTGATGTCCCTTATTTACCAGCTGTCTAAATCTTTCACCTGCCCTTAGATAAATTTCCATACTACTTACTTCATGCACAGTATTATCTTGTAAATGTTCCATACACATCTGTAAATATTGTGTGTGATACATCACTACAATTTTGTTACCCTTGTCCACTGGTTTAATAATTAGGTCCTTCCTTTTTGCCAAATCCTTTAGAGACTTCCATTCCCGTTTAGTTAAATTGTAACTTATTTCAATCTTCCTAACAAAAAAAAATCACTGTACAAGTGTTCTACAGCAAATTTTACCATTTCTGCAAAAAAATTTAACACATTAGTTTGTGTAGGGAGGAATAAAAGTACTTTTAAAGCATACATTCTTGTCATTCAACAAACAGTACGCATTTGCGTTCACTTCTTAGTCATCTACATCAGACAAACATGAATGAAAACTTTCCTCATCACTAACATCATTATTTTCGGATGTATTACAGAATGCAAAAAAAACCCATTTAAGATGCAATTTTCGTACCAGCTGAAAAATTTCCTGTTTTATCACATGTAACCTTGGTATAACCGTCAGGATAAATTTTAATCCCAAATTTAATACATTCACTTGTTCCTCTGTCAAGGAACAACCTGTTAAATCCACTACACAATTATGAAAAATAAAATCATTGCCATCTACCTGGCTTAGGCAGTTGTTTAAAATGTCCATCCATTTGTTGTTGTTGTCCCTGAAATGCTCCTCGCTTCTTAAAGTTCTTCCCCGTTTCATTATTGTTCCGAAAGCGTTGTTCGTGCATGACAGGCTCTTGTGCAGCCAGAAGAGGAGGAAACATCTGGCTATCATTTTCTGAGTCCGTCGTATATCCAGCTTCCTTGGAAGAAGCAAAAGAAACAGACTGTTGTTTGCATTTACCTTCATTCACATGCAAATCATTGGATTGCCAACCTGATTTTTTTATTATTGTTGGAGTGCCACAAAAAGGCCCTCCCATTGTTATAGTCATGAATATCTCGCTTAGTTTTTCCCAATTTACCATCAATTTGTTCTTTTTCATATTTGCTTAGCTTATTATGCATATTTTTAAACACATCAGTCATTGTCATCGACCCTATTTTCCCTAGGATCTCATTATGCATCTTTGTTACTTCTTCCTTTAATTTTTTATGTTGTATCTTATCCCTTTCGATAAGAATGGTTACCCATTCCATTGCACACTTATGTGCTGCTGACAGCCACCTCTCTCTGAACACTTTTTCAATTGGGTCAGCAATGTCAAAGGGAGTAGCGGGACTTTAAAACCTCTTAGTAAGATATCAAGTTCAAAGTAATGCTGCAATCCCAATAAATTAAAGTGACACCATGTTTCTTTAAAAATCAATCTTTCAACCTGACAGTGTTCTTTTCTTGCTGAATTTCAAAATGTTATATTAATGACTGCACCTCTGATGGTATATTGGAAACATTTGTATGTCCAACTTAGCAAACGGGTTGCTAGCCCTTTGTGCCCTTTCTTCAAAAAACTGTTTAACCACATTGTTAGAAGAATTCTCACCCATAACTAGTGTTGCATAAGGAAAAAGAAGTTCTAAACCCTGGCTAGATGATGTCCGTGATAACTAGCTGTTGTGTCCGTCACTTGGTGCTCTAGGATGCCAGATGTTGGGAACAAATGGCCAGTATGGGTTATGGGTTTGATGGCCATGGAGGAGAACAGTTATCAAATCTAATAAGCATGTTGACAATGTTGTCAACCCCTGACATTGAATCTTAATGATTTATAAAAATGCTGACACTTATATCTGCATATTTTTTTTGTTGTTGTTCAGGAAAGACCTGAGCTGGTATTAATACTAGTAGGGAAATTTGGCCAGGGTATCAGGGAACCTCTCCTACTCATTTTGATAGATGTCATGGGGTCTCTTACATCCACCTGAGCTGCTACTGTCTCAAGCAGATGAGAACTTGCTTTAACATTTCATCCAAAGGATGACACACGCAGGAGTACAGCACCCCCTTATGTTGCACTGCAGTGTCAGTAATTGATATACCTGGTGTGAGAACAGAACCCACAGCCTTCTGCATCAAATGTGTGTGTGCTACCTGTTGTGCTACTGACACTGATTACGCCACATTTTCTGTGAGGTACCGTGGCTTCAGAGTTGAATTTATAAAGCAGAGCAGATATAATACATGTTGGGTTCTTTGCATTTGAATTCATGGGGCATTTAAACTGTTTAAAGAGATTCAAAATAAGGGCTTTCATTATATTTGGAGTGGCACTGCATCCTATCAGAATTGCTATTCAGGGATACAGCTCACATTAGATGCTGCCATTTTGCATGGCATTTGACAAATGTCAAATTCTGTGAATTGTCACTAGCAAAATTAAACCAATTGATCTTATTTTTGAGCAACTGTATTAAACCTTTTGAAGTGGTCATACAAATAAGATTTTATTTTTACAGACAAAAGTCACTTGTAAGTATATTTCAGGTGACATTATCCTTTAGATGATAAGAAGGTTTTGATAAAGAATATAGGCCAATAACAGCAGAACAGTCCTGGATGTTGCACCAGAGACTGGCTTGTGACTTACAAGTTTATAAATAAGTTTTCTGTAATAACTTAGACAGTACAATATATTTATTTATTCAGTTCCTCCTAACTTGGTTGTTTCCACTAGGCATATGGTCTATTTACTGGGGAGTTTAGGGAGGATATTTATAATGACCTGCATGAATCTGATTAACATACAAGAAAAGTTTTCCTAGTGTTTCTTTGATAGGTGCCACTGAATCTTTAATATACACCTGAGCTACCCTCAGTTCAGGCAGAGGGTACCATGTTTTGATGTTTAATTCAAAAGATGGCATACCAGGAGTGCACCATCTGTTATTCTGCATGGTCAGCAATGAGACATGAATCCAAACTTCATATGTGAGGATAGAACCCACAACCACAGCTATCTAATTATAATAGCATCAAGCATAAGTGTTCTACCTGCTGAGCCACTGAATCTGAGTGATATCAAAATGGAAGATAAAACATTTCACCAGATGAAAGTAGTGGTAGTTTTGTTCTCACAAATACACAGATGAAAACACATTCAAGCAGCAGGATTTGTAATTTGTAAACATACAGGAGAGAACTCATAAACAATTTTAGTTACCTTTAAAGGGAAGCCTAGGCATAAATTCAGAGATGTGTTTGAAGCTAACTCTGATTACCCTTTGCTACAACTTAGCACTCCTGTCCCCTTAACAGACTATTTAATTCATTTGCTTCTATCACTCATTTTGCGCCCCTTGCCCTAACTTTAGTCTTCTTCAGATGAGTCCTCTAGTTAAAAGAACAATCAGCCTTATGACATCATGATGTTGGATTACTAAAGGGTATTTTTCATTCTGATGTTTCACTTTCATTAGAGATGGATCTACTCCAAAGGGTTGACTAAGAAAACAGTCACTCCCTGAAACTAATTTTATATGGGAGAAAAGCCCCCAATCTCATATTTTCAGTGCAGGGAGTATCCTGTCTTGTACCCCTTAGCTAATACAACTAACTCTGAAATAAAATTAAAAAATACACTAAGGTAGGTTGTAAAATCTTTTGGAGATTAGCTGCTCACTAACAAGAGTTTAAATGATAGATTTTCACTGAAAACAAATTGATAGAACAAATGAAACCTTGGCTGAGGGAAATAAAAACAGTTGTTAGATGGTTTGGAAGTGAAGCCAGTATAGGGTGTTTGTCACACCCTAAACATTCCCAAAGGATGTCTAGTCTGGAGTTGGCATGTGTGTGTGCTCTTTCACACTTTGTTTCCTAAGTGCTTGCATGCAGCCTTCTACCTTCATTAGAAGTATTATAGAAATTAGAAGTTTACTTTATTCTGGGAATATGTCTTTCAGTTAACCTATACTCTTATCATATGGGTTATCTGAGTAAAATTTTCATCCAAACTCTAGACTACTGGGTGGGGAATCTCCTTTCCCCAAAACTACTGTGAAATCAGAGTAAATTATGATAGCAGAGGAGGTGCAGGGTTTGCATTCTCTTGCAAGGGGCTGTTGGGGAGCCCTTTGTTCCCACAAAACAGTTTTGTTGATTTTTCTTCACATGATGATCAAGTGTAATTTTTAATCATTGTTTTTCAGATGAAAAGCCATTTTTTTTCAGTCCAGTTTATGAATTAACCTGCACACAGTGTTGGAAGGAACTCATGCAGTAGGATCTCCATCCCTTGACTATCAGTTCTTCATACCTCGTCCATCCGTAGAAACTTTGCTTGATGTAGCCCTCTACTTTCACTAATGATACCAGCATTATAATTAGGCACCTCTTTCAGCAGCTCCTTCTCTTAAAGATATTCTGGGCCCAATGAAGCTAACTCTTTTAATTAAATTAGATAACTAAGTAAATACTCAGTAATAGTTTGATCTTTACAGTACTTTGGGAGGTGTACATTTATGAGACAAGTGTCCAACCTACTATGTTTCATAGATTCCTTTATTTGCAGTACATTAAGAACATTTTATTTACCATTTAGTTACTCTGTGTCTTCTATATCCTTTCCTCAATTTATAGTTTAACTTGTGTTTTTTTTTCTCCTCTAGGCTGTGTACAGGTCCGATCTTGAATGGCTTCGTGGTTGTGGATGGAGTGCTGCAGATTCAGTGGAACATGTGAAAGTTAGAAATGCTCAGGCCCTTGTGAATGCTGTAAGTATAGCTGGCATGGAAATTGGGAATAACATACATTTCTAAAATGAACAGATAATGTTAGTGTTAGTGTTAATAGTAGTATTAATATTAGTATTAGTATTAGTGTCTGTGTTCGTATCAGAGTTAATAGTAGTATTAGTATTGGTATTAATATTAGCATTAGTATTGGTATTAGTATTAGCATTAGTATTACTATTAGTATTAGTGTTAATATTTGTATCAGTGTCAATAGTAGTATTAGTATTGGTATTAATATTAGTATTAGTATTAGCATTAGTATTAGTGTTAGTGTTTGTATCAGTGTTAATAGTAGTATTAGTATTGGTATTAATATTAGCATTAGTATTGGTATTAGTATTAGCATTAGTATTAGTATTAGTGTTAATATCTGTATCAGTGTCAATAGTAGTATTAGTATTGGTATTAATATTAGTATTAGTATTAGCATTAGTATTAGTGTTAGTGTTTGTATCAGTGTTAATAGTAGTATTAGTATTGGTATTAATATTAGCATTAGTATTGGTATTAGTATTAGCATTAGTATTAGTATTAGTGTTAATATCTGTATCAGTGTCAATAGTAGTATTAGTATTGGTATTAATATTAGTATTAGTATTAGCATTAGTATTAGTGTTAGTGTTTGTATCAGTGTTAATAGTAGTATTAGTATTAGTGTTTGTGTTCGTATCAGTGTTAATAGTAGTATTAGTATTGGTATTAATATTAGCATTAGTATTGGTATTAGTATTAGTAGCAGCATTAGTATTAGTATTAGTGTTAGTATTCGTATCAGTGTCAATAGTAGTATTAGTATAGGTATTAGCATTAGTATTGGTATTAGTGTTAGTATTAGCATTATTATTAGTATTAGTATTAGTATTAGTGTTTGTGTTCGTTTCAGTGTTAATAGTAGTATTAGTGTTTGTGGATCAGTGTTAATAGTAGTATAAGTATTGGTATTAGTATTGGTATTAGTATTATCATTATTAGTATTAGAATTAGTGTTTGCATCAATATTAACAGTAGTATTAGTATTGGTATTAGTATTAATGTTAGTGATAGTGTATATGTGTTAAATGGCAGAGGGGTAAGCAATGTCAATATGATTTTCAATTTTTGAGTTTCCAGGAGAACTGCAGGATGAGTTGAGCTTAACAGAACAAATTGGTTTAAAAACATTTGTTATCAGTAAATATCTAGCTAAAGTGTATATCTATTGAATTGTTAAATGGTAATATAAAAAATAATGAAAGAAAGATAGATAAAGAGAGAAGGAGGTCAAGTACCAAGTAATATGACATTGATGAAGGTATTAAACAAAAATGAAGGTTGACGGGTAAGACAATGAGTAAAGACTGGAAGATGCAATTTCTTTCATCTCAATTTTATGGCCATTTGATAAAATGAGGTGCAGACATCATATGTCTACTTGATTGTGCACTTTTCAACATACACAAGCATGCTAAGTGACTTGAATATTTAATGATACATTTACACTATATATACATATATAATTCAAAATGACATGGGAAAAAACACAATTTGTGTTGCCACCCTAAACTCCCAGAGCTTTACATATACTAACGTTGAAGTTTCACAACAGTGCAGGGAAGGGGAAATTACCCTTCCTGCTTTACTCCACAATCAAAGGAACATGAACCACCAGTGCCCAATGCAGAAATGCACAATCTCATGCCAAAAAACACAACACGTCCCTATTATCCACATCCTAGAACATTCTAACTATTGGCATACCTGCAGTGTTATGTCACATTACATATTACACTATAGTAATTTGCCAAAAATAAAAACTGAATACTCATCACTCAATTTAATATATATATATATATATATATATATATATATATATATATATATATATAAAATATATATATATGGATCTACTTCAGATTATCGAACTTTCAAAATGCCAACTTTCATATGGCTGACACCATATGACTGACATTTTGAAAGGCCGACAGTCTGTAGTGCAAGTATTAACTATTTAAAACTGTGTTTAGCAGGGGTCAAGCCCTCCTGCACCCCCCACACCCCCTGCTCCTTAAATATTCTCACTCCAAGATTGCAGTACAGTGCAGGAAAGGGGAATCTCCTGGCTCTGGGCTGTATCAGGATCTCTGCTATTCATTGTCGGCCTTTCAAACGTTCGATCATATGGTGTCAGCCATATGAATTTCGAACTTTTGAAAGTTCAAACAAATGAAGGGGACCCATCTTCTTCTTCTTTCAGCTGCTCCCGTCAGGGGTCACCACAGAAGATCAACTGTTTCCATTTCTTCCTGTCCTCTGCATCTTGCTCTGTCACACCAACCATCTGCATGTCCTCTCTCACCACATCCATAAACCTTATCTTAGGCCTTCCTCTTTTCCTGTTACCTGGCAGCTTCATCCTTAGCATCTTTTTCCCAATATACTCTGCATCCCTCCTCAGCACATGCCCAAACCAACGTAATCTTGCCTCTCTGGCTTTGTCTCCAAACCTTCCAAACTGGGTTGACCCTCTAAGATATTTATTCCTAATTCTGTCCATCCTCATCATACCCAGTGCAAATCTTATCATCTTCAGCTCTGCCACGTCAAGCACTGACTCCTGCCTTTTTGTCAATGCCACTGTCTCCAACCCATATAACATAGCTGGTCTCACTACCCTCTTGTAGAACTTCCCTTTCACTCTTACTGGTACTCGTCTGTCACAAATCACTCCTGACACTCTTCTCCGCCTACTCCATCCTGCCTGTACTCTCTTCTTCACTCTCTTCCACACTCACCGTTACTCTGAATTGTTGATCCCAAGTATTTAAACTCATCCACCTTCACTACCTCTACTCCTTGCATCCTCACCATTCTTCTATCCTCCCTCTCATTCACGCACGTATATTCTGTCTTAGTCCTGTTGACCTTCATTCCTCTTCTCTCTAGAGCATATCTCCACCTCTCCAGGGTCTCCTCCACCTCTTCCCTACTCTCACTACAGATCACAATGTCATCTGCAAACATCATAGTCCATTGGGAATCCTCTCTGATCTCGTCTGTCAACCTGTCCATCACCATTACAAATAAGAAAGGGTTCAGAGCTGAACCTTGATGTAATCCCACCTCCACCTTAAATGCAACTGTCACTCCCACCGCAGACCTCACCGCTGTCACACTACCCTCGTACATATCCTGTACCACTCTTACATACTTCTCTGACACTCCCGACTTCCTCATACAATACCACAACTCCTCCCTAGGCACCCTATCATATGCTTTCTCTAAATCCACAAAGACACAATGCAACTCCTTCTGACCTTCTCTGTACTTCTCCATCAACACTCTCAGGGCAAACATTGCATCTGTAGTGCTCTTTCCTGGCATGAAACCATACTGCTGATCACTAATCATCACCTCCCTTCTTAACCTAGCTTCCACTAGTTTTTCCCATAACTTCATGCTGTGACTGATCAATTTAATCCCTGTGTAGTTACTACAGCTCTGCACATCACCCTTATTTTTAAAAATCGGTACCAAAACACTTTTTCTCCATTCCTCAGACATCCTCTCACTTTCCAAGATTTCATTAAACAATCTAGTTAAAAACTCCACTGCTATTTCACCTAAACACCTCCATGCTTCCACAGGTATGTCATCTGGACCAACAGCCTTTCCATTCTTCATCCTCTTCAGCTATCCTTACTTCCTCGTTGCTAATCCACTGCACTTCATCATTCACTATCCGCACATCATCCAACCTTCTGTCCCTCTCATTCTCTTCATTCATCAGCCCCTCAAAGTACTCTTTCCATCTGCTCAACACACTCTCCTCGCTTATGAGTACATTTCTCTCATTATTCTTTATCACCCTTACCTGCTGCACATCTTTACTATCTTGGTCCCTCTGTCTAGCCAATCTGTACAGGTCCTTTTCTCCCTCCTTAGTGTCCAACCTTTTATACAACTCTTCATATGCCTTATCCTTAGCCTTCGCCACCTCTCTCTTTGCCATGCACCTCATCTCCTTATACTCTCATCTACTTTCTTCATCTCTCTGACAATCCCACTTCTTCTTCGCCAACCTCTTTCTCTGTATACTCTCCTGTACTTCATCATTCCACCACCAGATCTCCTTGTCCTCTATGAAGGGGACCCATATATATATATATATATATATATATATATATATATATATATATATACACATATATATATAATATATATATTTAGACATGTGTGTATGTATATATATATATATATATATATATATATATATATATATATATACATATATATACTTATATATATATATATATATATATATATATATATATATATGCACACGCACAAATATATATGTATATATATACACACACACTATATATATATATATAGAGAGAGAGAGAGAGAGAGAGAGACATGCATACACATAAATAGGTAGACAGATAGATTCTTTCTGACATAAAAACAGAAAACACTCTTGGATGATTGCTTTCAACCACAGATGAATTGTTTGTAGAAGTGTTTCCTCTTTTTGCATTATTCGAACAACTCACAGACAAAATGTATTTCACTAATGAAATAAAAGTTAAAGCATTGGAAACAAATGTCAGACAAAATAAAACATTAATATAATGCATATGCTTTTGAAATATGAAGTAATGTTTTATAGACTACAGAGTATCATTTTAACCATATCCACATACTGAACATTTTCTAAGTACTGAGGCCTTTACTCCCAAAATGTGACTTAAGCATGAAATTGGTGGAAAATTTTACCCCACACTTCAAACTTAGCCCTCTTATGATCCTACAACATAAACTAAGGAATGCAAATTGGAAAAGCACACGCACATATCATTCCATGATAACGCATATATCATCCCATGATAACGTATATATCATCCCATGATAACGCACATATCATTCTGTGATTGCAATGACATAATCTAGAGACAGGAACCCATTCATAGTTTGCCACAATAAATACTGAAACTGCAAAGCTTTAAATAAGCAATTATCACATTAATTAAATGTTGGCTCATATCTGGCAGTTATCTCTGATTTATAAATAAATCTGTGGAACATATATCATAAGGTCCATTATCACATATTACACAGATGTATTATGGCAGTCTAATAGTTAATGAAACAGCTGCATACAAGGCATGCCGAAAGGCAGTAACAAAAAAGTTAGGAAATGGCAAAGTCATAGATCTTGTCTAAAGCTACTATTTTAAATGCTGAAAAACAGCGACATTGTGGACGTTGTTTGAAAGTCCAATAGCAAATGATGCAAAATTGCAGTCACATACTTCAGTTTCTAGTTGGCGTCTGTGGACAGAGAAGTCCTCTTGGAGTATTTGTTTTATTTATTTATGTTGTTAACCAGAAAACTGGACTTTTCCTGAAAGTACTTGTTATAGCCACAGCTTAAGAAATACAACAAAAGTGAGATAAGTATGTGGTTTTGGAAGGAAAAGGTCACTGCACATCCAGTTAGTAAAAACTGTTGATAATGTTGTAGGACTTTAGAAGGGGATTTGGATGGGCGAACTAAACAAAAATTAATTTTGTTTAACTAAATGCTTAAGAAAAGTTTCTAATACTCACTTTCTTTTTTTTTTTCAGAGAGAATACAAGAAGGATGCTGTGGATAATTTTGCTAAATTTACACCAGTGGTTGATCTTCCAGAAATTGTCTTGGCAAAGGTTAACACTGCCAACCTAAGTGATGTGAGTATTTATCAGTCAGTTCACTGGGTGTCAAATGGTTGCCCGGATCAGTTATATTTAATATTTGGAAATATTTAATGTGAAATTCATTTAACTGTGGGGAATTAAGGTATTTTATAACTCTTACTTCAGTATGCCCAACGTGATTTCTGGAGAGACTAAATTCATATTATCTTTAATGCCATCCATAGTAGAGATTTTTGTGAAGAACCAAAAAGGACAGCCATTTGATACCAATATCACTTTTTGTGTCACCCATCTACATATAGTAATGTAAATGACAATCACAGTAAGCTCTTATGATGTTATCTATAATTAATACCCCATACCTTTTCTCCATGGGGTTCATCTGTAGAAGATCTCTTTGTGGAACGCAGATGCAGACAGTTCAACACTGAATTAATACATAAATAGATGTAATACTGTTATCCATTTACTTTGCAGCTTAAATACAAAGAGACCTTCTACCATGACAAAGGAAAGTATATTGGAGCTCCTGATGATCTTCATCTGGCCCATTCAAGAGACGTAGCAAAGATTTTCAGCAAGGTAAGTAATGCATTTACATAGAATGATAATACTTGATGTATCTATAGTAAATGAATTCCTACAAGACGCTTTTTGATAGTATATAACAGCAAAACTCAGATGACTCATCCTTCTGCACATATGTTGATGATGATGATGATGACAAGATCCTTCTGTGCATATGATGGTATTGATGATGATGATGATGATGACAAGATTCTTCTGTGCATATGATGATGAGGATGATGATGATGACAAGATCCTTCTGTGCATATGATGATGATGATAATAATGAAGATGATGACAAGATTCTTCTGTGCATATGATGGTAATGATGATAGTGATGGTGATGATGATGATAATGATGATGACAAGATCCTTCTTTGCATATGATGATGATGATAATAATGAAGATGATGACAATATCCTTCTGTGAATATGATGGCAATGACGATAGTGATGGTGATGATGATGATGATGATGATTATGATGACAAGATCCTTCTGTGCATATGATGGTGATGATCATGACAAGATCCTTCTGTGACTATGATGGTGATGATGATGAGATCATTTTGCTCATATGATGGTGATGATGATGATGGTGATGGTGATGGTGACAAAATCCTTTTGTGCATATGATGGTGATGATGATGATGATGATGATGGTGATGGTGATAATGATGATCATAGGATCATAGGAGTTTACTAGCCTATTGGCCCTGAGGCCCTTATAAGCATAGCCAAGAGTTTAGCCCATGTTTAGACATGTCAGCACCCAAAGCCCTTGTCCAGCAGGGACACGGGTGGAATCACAGGGTTGTATTTTCTGTTTGCCATCCAGTTATCCAGGTTGCATTTGAAAAGGGATAATAAGGTATTCTGCTTGACGTGGAGAGGGAGTCTATTTCACAGATGGGGGAGTCTCTGGGACATAAATCTGTCCCACCAAT
>NC_056737.1:1323366919-1323371919 GCF_019279795.1 Protopterus annectens | reverse complement strand
AAAGTTCCAGTTTTAGACAAAATTCATTAATATGCATGAAAACACATTAAATAATATACATTAATAATTTGCTAAAGTGGGATGGCGAGAATTATTACAAAACTATGTATATGGCTGGGAGATTCTAATATAACTATTCAGGTATTGGTGAATTTTTATTACTTATTATTTATTTGAATTTGTTTACCAGGATAGTCGACTGGGCCTAGGAGTGCCCATTTTTAGTGGAGGCCTGTGGAAAAAAGCTTCACATATTACAAATACATTGATGAGATAAAGTTATATAACGACTGTTAACAGATTCAAGTTACTAGTAAGCAACATTATACAAAATATAAAAATAACAATGATTTACATCCAGGTACAATATATACATGTTGATGTACAATTAGAATTAGGCTTTCTTTTCTTTAAATGTCATCTTGTAGCTGAGGATGCATAAAGCTGAGAGAGAGAAGAGTTAAATTAAGTGAAGACAGATAGATATTTCAAAGTGTTAACGTTGTTAGAAGAGGTTTCTAGTTTCATGTAATGTGGAAGAATTATTTGAGCATGTACAGAGCCATAGTTTGGAGAGGTATTCTTGCAAAATGAAAATGGTGTGGTTAGCAGTGGTACTGATTGTGGTGGGTAAGGAATTGTTGAATATGAAGGAGTTTTATCGTAATGCTATTGAAAGAACCTGGGAAAAATCCCTCATTTTAGCCACTGGGGTGTTGCTTTTGTCAATAGAACTAAAAAATTAAGTGCTGTATCAAAAACTATAGGCAGATTTCATTTTTCTTACTAACTATTTGAAGTGACAACTGTCAGTCACTGACGAATCATAAAATGTGACTTTTACTTCCCAGTGGGTATTGAATTCTAATCCAGTCTAACTGCACTTCATTAAATCCACTGGTAGAAATTAATGGTTTTCTTCAGCTCTCTGCTACAGGCGGCAGCTTCAGAATAAATCTTGACTTATGACATTTTGTTATCCCAGAAAGTAGATCAATTGTTTGCCATTTAAGGTAGCGTAGCATTTTCCAGTCATATTCTTAAGAACCTTACATCTGCTAGCAGGACCTGTAATAGACTGAAATCAGCTACCAAATAATAAAAAAATGACTTATTAATTAGCCGCTCCAGTGGTGGAGAAGGATAAATCCGTGACTATGGCCCAGCTGAAGCAGGAAGGGCATTCACTGGTGACATTCCCTAAGTAGAGGCATTGTCCACAGAAGGGAAATGCCCACAGATTTAACAAAAGAGCATGGGGGAGGAGAGAGAAAAGGGGTAACGCATATAATAAATAAAAATAGACAGAAGCAGAGATGGCCAAGCCCCCAGAAAGCCCTTAAGCCCCAGCAACACCAGAGTAAATCCAGGAGAGTAGGTGGAAAGCTGGTAGACCCATCATGGAAATGGGGCACTGTAGGGCCAGGCCAGTAATAATGAGATCCAAGAATACCCAAAAAATATTTTAAAGCACATGGCTTATTAATTGGTATTTTCCAGCGTGCTCTAAAGTTAGTTAGAACTTTAGTAATAGTAGCCATTGAGGGTCATATGTTCCACTGACTCCTTTATAAATGCAATAGTGTTAACTACTACATTATGTGATATTTGTACTCCAGGCCAGGCTAGTTATTCAGCATATGTAGAAAAAGACAGACTATTATATATTGCAATGTTACCCTATTATGAATTCAATCTAAACTAAGTTCTGCCTTTTCTTATACAGCAACTAAAATGGTAAAAGGATGTTGTAAAGCCCCCTTTAAATCAGTAGACTTTAACATGGCTGTTGAATGAGAAGATTGCCCCCAATAATTAATGTCCACCCTTCCTTATTTCTTGTTCTGGCTATATGTTCACTACCTGTGATGGTCCAGATAATAGCACTAAGCCAAAGGTGTATTCTGACCATCCTACAAGTCACCAGTTCCAAACCGTGGGATTAATATACTTGTGCATTTTGGATCCTCAGTGACCAGTCATGTACGTATGGGTCGCCAGGGTCAAAGCAGGTTGAGTGACACTATCTGTATGCATTAAAGACTACTTTATTGTGGTATGATATGATTCCTTGCATTTTCATAATGAAATGATTCAGGTTCACTACCATGGCAACAGTACAAAATAACTTTTCTTTTTCTATGTGATGTTTCCAGATCTTCTACAAGGATGACCTGAACTGGATAAAAGGAAGTGGCTGCTACATATGGGACACACCTGAAATCTTGCTTGCTAAAAAAGCATACGAACTTCAGAGCAATGTACGATGTGTTTTGTATTTTCTTTTCATTTCCATATTCCTTTCATTTGTAATGAGTTTGCACATTTAAAAATTGTATTTTGTTTATTCTTTTTATAGCTTAACTACACAGCTTCTGGAAAAGAGAACTTTAAGAAGTTTACTGTAGTTACCGACACACCCGTCTATGTGACTGCAGTTCATAGCTATGCAAATGCAAGTGATGTGAGTATTATTTATTTATTTATGTATTTGGTTATTTTATTTATTTTCAGTTTGATTACCGGGGAAGTTCACTGGGCCTGAAAGTGCCCATTTTTCAGTGGAGGCCCGGGGAGAAAAGCTCCATAAGCAATACACTAAGGGTTACATAATTAAAAAGATATAATACATGTACAATATTCATACAGTAAGGAAATGCAAATGCATAAAAAGTACAGCAGACAACACAGGTAACCGATATTAGAGAACAACACAGTTTACAGGTGTTTGTATTCAGAGCATGCATGATCAACTGTCTTTATAATAGAAGATCTATGGTCCTTGTGTTATTATACTAGTAGGGGGAGACAGTTTGCATGCAGTTATTCTAATTAAGTAAGGTATATACTTAATGTGCAGTCAATAGAAGTAATTTGCTATTTACAATATATACACACTTGGAATCAATTGAGCGATTGCTTAATCAGTGACTGAGAGCTTGAGTCTGTCGTAGGAGAATAGAAATATGAGTTAGAGGGAGGTGAGGAGCAAGGAGTATGAAGAACTCATTGGGGAATTCCCTTGAATTTAGGTAGGGTGTAAGCAGGAACATTTCCGTTTGGATGACAGGTATGATAAAAGTTGGGTTTTGAAGGTTTCTGAGTTTGGTATAGTCCTAAGTGAAGGAGGGAGAGAGTTCCATTTCTTGCCTAGTGAGAAAGAGAGGAGAAGCTGGCCAGCAGGTCATTTGGGTTTGTGGATAGAAATTAAATTTTGGTGTTCAGATCTCAGAGATCTATTTGGGATGTATGGGGGAAGGATGTTTGTTAAGGCTGGGCATTTATCTGGGTGAAATATTATTTTGTGAGCAGTGGTTAGTTGTAGAAAGTCTAGGTGGTTAGAGTTCTAGCCAGTTCAGAGATTGTAGGGTAAGCAATGATGAGTGGAGGTTTTGGATTTAGTTGCAAATTTAGAGATCTTATTATAGCAATTTTCAAGTTTGGAGGTGATGGAAGAAGTCAGATTTGTTAGAAGAGGGACTCCATATAGTAAAGATGGTAGAAGGTAGGTAGTTGCCAAGGAATGCCTTGAGGAGTTGGAGAGAAAGAGGTTATTCCTATAGAGTATACCTAATTTTTGGAGGGTTTTCTTTATGTTTTGTTGAATGTGGATATAGAACTTAAGGTGTTCGTCTATAGTAATGCCAAAAAGTTTTGCTAATGGGATCGCTTCTATAGCTGAGTTGGTTTGGCTAAGGACTTTGAAAGCATTTTTGTCATAAGAGAAAGCCCTGGAGGGAGGGAAAAGTAGTATTTTTGATTTATTTGGGTTGAGAGAGAGATGGTTTTGGTGCATCCAGTTCTCAGTGGTTGAAAATGCAGTTTGGGTTTTAGACAGTAGTTCAGGAAGGTTGGAGGCAGCACAGACTAAAGTTGAGTCATCTGCATATTGGATAAATGTTGTATCAGGGATGACAGTGTGAAAGTTATTAATGAAGATGTTGAAAAGCATGGGTCTGAGGATGGACCCCTGAGGAACGCCGGTGGGTGTTGGTAAGAAGGAAGAGGTGGAGTTCTTCCATCTGACTGCTTGAGATCTGTCTGATAGGTAACTGGAGAACCAGGATAATGTATTAGGGGACAGATGAAGGTTGGAGAGATGATAGAGAAGGTGTTTGTGGGAAATGGTGTCAAATGCTTTAGAGAGATCTAGGAGTACTGTGGATACTAGGAGTCTGGAATCTCGGGCTTTATTAATTGTTTCTAGGAAGGATAGGAAGGAGAGTAGGGCAGTTATGGTGCTATGGCAGGGTGGAAGCCATGTTGGGTGGATGTAAGGAGTTGGTTCTGGGTCAAGAAAGGCATAAGTTGGTGGTAGACACATTTTTCTAGAATTCTGGAGATTGGAGAGAGTAGGGCAGTGGGGTGGAAATTGGAAATATTGATATTTTTGCCTCCTTTGTGAAGAGGAAGAATGTAGGCTGAGCACCAGAGCTTGGGTACATATCATTCTTTTAAGGATCTATTTATTAAGATGCTGATTGGGAGAGCAATACCATCAGCAGCGCATTTGAGGAAGGTGGAGGGTGTGTTGTCAGGGGGCATTGGAGCACAGCTTTAGTTTGGATATGAGCCTTTTTATAATATTAGTTGAGACTGGTTTGAGCTGGAATATGAGGGGACAGTTATTAGGGTTGTTGGGCAGAGAAGAATGAGGAATGTGTGGATTGTTGTTTGGGAAAGTTTTGGTTAGGTTAGCTATGAATTCTGTAAAGAATGAGTTGAAATGTGAGCTTAGTTCAATGTCAGTTATACTTGGGTCAGGGCAGGGATTATTCCTGGAGCCTGGATGGAGAAGGGAATTAACTGATTTCCAGAATTGTTTAGGGTTTTTTTTATTGTTGAACTGAAGCTTATTGTAGTAGTTTTTTTGTCCATGGTAATTAACTTTTTTACACGGTTGCGTAGTTGGGTGCATTGGAGCAAGGTAGTAGGCATTTTATTCTTCTGGTAAAGCTTCCAGGATTTGTCCCTCTGGTGCATGATTTGTGTTTTGTTTC
>NC_056737.1:1323289419-1323361919 GCF_019279795.1 Protopterus annectens | reverse complement strand
ACCTATGTATGTATCTATGTATCTGACTATGTATGTATGCATTTATGTGTATATGTATGTTTGTATGTATCTATGTATGTGCGTATGTATGATTCTATGTCTGTATGTAAGTATGTGTATATGTATGCATCTATGAATGTGTGTATGTATGTATTTATGTGTATATGTGTTTGTATGTATATATATATATATATATATATATGTGTGTGTGTGTGTGTGTGTGTGTGTGTGTGTGTGCATATGTATACATTTCTGTCTGTATGTACGTAACTATGTACATATGTATGTATCTATGTATGTATGTATGTATTTATTTGTATATGTATATTTCTATGTATGTATGTGTGCATGTATGTACATGCCTATGGAATGATTACAATAACAGTGTTGTTTAAACTATAATTTACTTAGAAATAAGGTTATTAGAAACAACAGTTTTCAGTGTCCATCCTTCTGCCAAATTAATTGGATTGTGCATTATGCATTCTGTTACACCTGCCTGAGATAGTTAGGGTATTGATCCAGTTCTTTAAATACATTTAAAATTATTCCATGCCATCTCAGCTCCCTTCTCACTCTCTTTTTTTCTACTTCTGTTTTCTGTTTATCCACAAAATTAAGCACCGATCAGCAATCCTGTCTGTGAAAAAAACAATAACTCTGTCCTTGTTAGTAGTTCAATACTAGATTTTCCTGCTTATTCATACCTGCATCCCATCTTCATATCTCCGCCAGATGATCTTGTAGACCTATTTTGTGCCTTCCTTCTGTCCTTTGACTGCCAATAGGAAGAATTCCAACTATTGCGGTTATTGGTCTTACCGTGTCCCCTCCATTCCACTCATACTTCTTGTAGCTTTTCTCTGGTCTTCTTTGGTAGCTTTTATCTGGACTTGATGTCCCTGTCAGTTCATGGCTGCCAGAACTGCATACAGTAATCAAATGAAGACACATCCAAGGCTTGGTGCACCAGGGACATTATGTCTCATCTTTTAAAGTCTCTCCCCTGAGGATACACCACAGATTGATGTTTGTTCTTATCATGGTCCTCTTGCTCTGCTCCTGGTGGCCCAATACAGGTGTGATCAACACGACAGATACGTTTCCTGCTGTGTTGTCCTTGGTTCTACTTCCCTCACCTGATGCTTCACACAAGGGTTGTTGTAAAGCATGTGCAGTACTTCTCATTCACCTGCAATGGACCTCAGTCACCATCTTTCTTAAGGCTTGGTCAGCCATTCATGGTCCTTCCTTGACTGTCTACCCCGTCCTGCATTGCTACACCTAGCTTTGTGTCATCAGTGAGGAGTGGCCCTGTTCTCTTTTCCTCCCTTCAGCAGTGTTTAAAGTAAGCACAGTGAAAAGGGAGTGGATCCTGGCTCCAATAACGACCTTCCTTACTCCTGGCATTATCCAGCACGACACAACCCTCTCTGAATTTCACTTCATCGCTGCCGCACTGCAGTTCCACAGTCTCAGTCCTAACACTCCAACTCCACCCAGCCTCCATATGTTTCTTAGCAGTTGTTTTTGTGGGACTGAGTAAAAGGCCCTGGTGAAATTGAACTAGACTGTATGTACTGTACCTCCCAGTAAAGTTATCCTGTAATTAAATCTTAAAACTGGATTAGGTTCGACTACCAGCTCATGCTGACCATAAACTGTTCTCCTGGAGATTGTTATCTTGCTCTTCGTTTAGTCCAGTTTGTAGGGTCCAAATGGTTTCTGATTCTTGTCTTTATTCTCATACCATTTTGCTGGTAAAAAAAAAAAAAAAAAAAAAAAACAAGAGAAGAAAGAAAGAAAAGAAGAGAAAGAGAAAGTAAACAAAGTTTAGTACACTTGTTTCCAACATTCAGTTTAATTTTCATTCCCTTGCACTAGTTTACCTTCAGATATTTCCGTCACATTTCCCTTATTTGTTAATGTATTATATACTGCTCTTCCCAATAAAATAATCTCTAATTTTACCTGTCACTAGTCTACTTTAGATAGATAATACCACTTTGACCCTTATAAATTGGTATTTGTGGACTAGTGGTGTTACCCTTTATATGGTGCAATTAATTTGACCGACAACAACATAGCCTTCCCTTCTGCTTACTATAAAACAGTGGGAAAAAGACAATAAATGTATATATTCTGATCACGTGTTTTGTCTTTATCTGGTCTGCCATTGTATAGATAAACTTATGGAAGCTTACTTACCACTAGTCCTTTTCTAACTGAATGGTGTACATTTGGAGTACAGGACAGAAACTCCTGAATTTTTAGCCCCTTTCTAACTGAATTTTGTTCATTCTGAATTCAGTCTAGAGCCACTGGTTACTATCTTCCCCTTTCCAAATGAATAGTGCACGTTATAAGTACAGTTCATAACTTCATGATACTTTCTATCCCCACTCCAACTGAATGGTGTACATTCTAATTACAGTCCAGAACCTCTTGTTACTATGTTCAGAGTATAGACTGGAACCCTTTGTTACCTTCTATCCCCTCTCCAACTGAATGGTGTACATTCTAATTACAGTCTGGAACCTCTTGTTACTATGTTCAGAGTATAGACTGGAACCCCTTGTTACCTTCCATCCCCTTTCCAACTGGATGGTGTACATTCTAATTACAATCCAGAACCTCGTGTTACTATGTTCAGAGTATAGACTGGAACCCCTTGTTACCTTCTATCCCCTCTCCAACTGAATGGTGTACATTCTAATTACAGTCTGGAACCTCTTGTTACTATGTTCAGAGTATAGACTGGAACCCCTTGTTACCTTCTATCCCCTCTCCAACTGAATGGTGTACATTCTAATTACAGTCCAGAACCTCTTGTTACTATGTTCAGAGTATAGACTGGAACCCCTTGTTACCTTCCATCCCCTTTCCAACTGGATGGTGTACATTCTAATTACAATCCAGAACCTCATGTTACTATGTTCAGAGTATAGACTGGAACCCCTTGTTACCTTCTATCCCCTCTCCAACTGAATGGTGTACATTCTAATTACAGTCTGGAACCTCTTCTTACTATGTTCAGAGTATAGACTGGAACCCCTTGTTACCTTCTATCCCCTCTCCAACTGAATGGTGTACATTCTAATTACAGTCTGGAACCTCTTGTTACTATGTTCAGAGTATAGACTGGAACCCCTTGTTACCTTCTATCCCCTCTCCAACTGAATGGTGTACATTCTAATTACAGTCTGGAACCTCTTGTTACTATGTTCAGAGTATAGACTGGAACCCCTTGTTACCTTTTATCCCCTTTCCAACTGAATGGTGTACATTCTAATTACAGTCCAGAACCCCTTGTTACTATGTTCAGAGTATAGACTGGAACCCCTTGTTACCTTCTATCCCCTCTCCAACTGAATGGTGTACATTCTAATTACAGTCCAGAACCTCGTTACTATGTTCAGAGTATAGACTGGAACCCTTTGTTACCTTCTACCCCTTTCCAACTGAATGGTGTATGTTCTGACTACGGTCCAGAACCTCCTGTTACTTTAATAATGGTTCTTTTTTCTGTTATTCAACACTATCATTTAACAACTGAATGACTATTGATCATTGATCAGTGACCAGATTTAAACTGGAGCATTGCTCATGCTTTTGTAAGGCCAATTACTGTGGCCTTAGTATTTGTGTTTACTACTTAAAATTATTACAGTGCTGCTCAAATAGGTGGACACAGACAAAACTGATTTTACAGAAACTTAATGTATTCATTGCCAATTGTTAACAGAACACATACGACACATTCCTGATGTAATGGATATGATAATTATTGGATAAAATTAACAAGCAATCAAAGCCAGCCTCAGAAAATATACTGGGTTGTAACTACCACATTGTCCTTTTAATGCTATATGATCAGTGGTCTTTTTCATAAATCCGTCAGCTACACTGTTGCCTGCAAAGTATTAATCACTTAGACTAATATATTAGAAAAACCTGCACATGAAGAGCAGAAACATTTACATTTTTTATCCCCCAAAACCTGAATATATGCCAGTGTGTGTGACTTAATTTTGTCCAAAAATTTTTAGTCCAAAGGTATGAGAGTAAAATATTAAGTATTAGTCTGTCTATTCACAAAATTCTTTCCATCTATCCATTTTCCAAACAAGGCTTCCATATCCCTATGAATAGTTTCTGGCTCATCTTGTGGGGATGCCTAGATGTTCCCAGGCTAGGGCCTCATCCCAGATGGCTGTGCCTGATAGACAAAGCAAACAACAGCAACTCCACACGTATGGCAAGTGCAACGGCCCAAAATACAAAACAGCAAACTTAAAAAACAGCCAACACTGATATGAGAGGAAATAAGACTTTATTAAAGTCAAACCACAATCCACAGACTGGTTTCGGTCCAAAAGCCTTTATCAATGTACAAAAAAACTGTAGTTGAAAATCATATACATACATATATATATATATATATATATATATATATATATATATATTTATATATATATATATATATATATATATGGGTAAATTTCAAACAGTCATCATAAACCAACCAATCAACATTGTATTTACAAATGATCATTCAAACCAGGTGGAAATAATCCCCCCAGTCTTACAATCCAAGCTTTCTCTTTTTTATTTAAAATATTAGGATAATGAAGTGAAATTTAGCAGTGGCATGTTTAATAGTGTGCCTGTATAAAGCATTTGTAGAATGTTTACTTCTGATATCACTTAGGTGTTCTGATATATGTAGCCTCATAGGTCTGACAGATGTGCATTTTGTGGATTGGGTGCAAAAACACTGGGAAATTTTATTAGCCGATGAATGATTAAGTGCCCTTTTAGGTACTAGATGTCAATTTTTGTTCAGAAGGGGCAAAACTTTAGGTAGTCCTTTTAGTTATTATAAACATAATTTATCTGGTTCTAGTATTATTTAGGGTACATTGGATGGTAATAAATTGGTTGGGTGCTTTCCCTGCAGTCATTAATCATTTTGTAAACACATCTGTCAAACAAAGGAATTTACTAGTAAAAATACATCCTGAATTTTTAATATCAACATATTTGTCAATTGTAGTACGGATTGGGTGGTCTAGCTTGCTGTTTGCACATGTTCAGCATTTTATATAGGTCAACCTTCCAGATCTATATGACTACATATATCAGAACACCTGAGTGATATCAGAAATAAACATTCTACAAATGCTGCATACAGGCACACTATTGAAAATGCCCCTGCCAAATTTAATTTTATAATCATTGACAAAATACATGGCAATAGGAGTTGTAAGGCTAGATGGCATAATATTTTAAATAAAAAAGAGAAAGCTTAGATTGTAAGACTAAGGGATTTTTTCCACCTGGTTTGAATGATCATTTGTGAAAATAATGTTGATTGGTTGGTTTATGATGACTGTTTGAAATTTATCTATCTATATATATATATATATATATATATATATATATATATATATATATATATATATATATATATATATATATATAGGATTTCCAACTACAGTTTTTTGTACATTGTAGCGCACCCGCAGGTGTAGCTGAAGAGATATGGGTTCCTTCCTACCTGACTCTGGTGACACCCCTATTAGGCCCAACACACCAAGGTGGCAAGATGATGACAGATTTTATTCTTGGTGGCACATCTAGTTTATAAGGATATAGCACAACCACAAACAAATTATTTCAACAGTGCACCAGCTAGCAATAAGGCAAGGTGAGATATGCATGCAAATGAAAACATACATTCACCCTGTTCTCCAGAACGCAACAGAAAAACTTCTTTACATTCAAACATGCACAAAGAATGCAATATCAGTGAGCAGTAAACCTTTATAATGCAGCAATACAAACATGGGAAAATAAATGCAATGTAATTAAGCAATAAAAGAGTTATAATACAACAATACAGATAGGAGAAAATGCAATGTCATTGAGCAGCAAAATTCTTGAAGGCAGCAGTACTAACATGAGCAAAATGCAATATCATTGAACAATGAGGATTTATAATGCAACAATACAAATATGAGAAAATGTAATGCCATTTGGCAGTACTAACACCCTCTACCCCCTTGATCAATTCAAAACAGCCCAACTATGAAACACTCTATTATACCCTGTTCACTGGCCAGTGACTGCTTAGAGTATTGCTGCTGGAATGATGGGGCCCAAGTTGGAGCTCATATGGATCCCAGTTATTTGTAATCCACAAAGCATTCAACGGGGGGAATCCATAATCTTATAAAAATATAAAATGATGGCCATAGCCTCTCACCACTCCATCGAGAATATCCTAGTGACCAGGCACCGTAGTTCCTCTGATGAGAAAATTATAAAAATCACCTGCCAGAATTCTGGTAATCATCTATGGCTTTTCTGTACTAGGCCCAAGGGAACTCTTTTTCTTGCTGAATCATAAACAACCATGGAACTACTGGTTTCAGACTTCTCTCCTGTTTCCACAAAATACCATCATCCAGGATTTCAGCAAGAGACAGACCCAATCTGCTACTTCACTTCCCTGTCCCAAAGTACTAGAAAAGAAAATCCAGTCATGCTGCAAGGCCCTTTTTCCCTTCAGCTATGTGTTTCAGTCTTCCCTCCTTCAGCTAGTGTTCCAGTACCCCTCTTTCACTTTTGAAATTGTATTTTATATTCCAGAAAAGGAGCTCCACCTTGTGGTGTAATGGAAAACTACACTCTATTACTTCTACAATGAAATACAGTGGGAGCTACAACATTGATAAAGGCTTTTGAGCCAAAACCGGTCTGTGGACTGTGATTTGACTTTAATAAAGTCTTATTTCCTCTCACACCAGTGCTGGCTGTTTTTTAGGTGTGCCTGATAGACCTCACATGGGAAGTCCCTAGTGGATATCCTTACTATGTGACTAGACCACTGCAACTAAAGAGCAGTGGCTTTACTCCAGGATGCCCCCAGACTGCTGAGATTTTCATTCAGTCCTGGAGAGTGAGCCCAGGAACCCTGTGAAAAAAAACTCATTTCCACTACTCGTATCCATTGATTTTATTCTTTTAATCAGTAACCAAACTTAATGACCATAGGTGAGCATAGATTAACTGGTAGATTAAGAGCTTTACCCTAGCTCTAATTTCTCTGCCACATTCCTGTGCAGTACCTGCCACTACTCCTCCTATCTTCTGGTCAAGCTCCCAGTCCCATCTACCCTCATTCATGAATAAGAGCCCATAAAGTCATCCATATGAGGTAACTCTTCCTGTCTTTCCTTCAGACAGCAATTCAATTTCTTTTTGGTGAGGAACCACGACTACAGATAATTCACATTCAGAACTGAATTATAGTTTGTTGAGGTTGGTCATAATGGTTAAAGTGTTTACCTCACACTCACAAGGTACAGGGTTTGATTCTTACCTCTGGGGAGTCGGCTAGGCTTAAAGTGGCCGACATGGGTGGATAGCCTAGTACATACCTATGAACCAATGAACCACTGTAGTGTGTGCTGGAAATCATAGTCACTTTAGGCCAAGAGGGCCATATCATACCAATAACAGCAATTCAGCTATCACATTCCCTAATTAACTAATCTTCAGACCTCAGCTATGCCTTAATATATTGTCCTTGAAAAATTAAAAACAGGAATGGAGATAACAGTATACCCATGGAAAAGCCCTATGCCATTCTTGAATGTATTTGACTTAACATTGAGAATGCAGACACAACTCTTGATTCAAATATATATAGACCAAATGGCATACTCAGCAGCAAACCCAGAATCCCCTACTGTTATAACACTTCATACAGCACATTCTGGGTATACTCGGTCACATGCTTTCTCCAGGCCTGCAAACCACATGGAGACAAGATTGTCAAATGTCCATGACTCTGCCAATATCTGTGCAGGTGTGAAGCATTCATCAACTGCTCACTGGCTAGGACAGAAACTGCATTGCTCCTTCTTAATCATAGCATCAACTATCTATGGAATTCCTTGTCTGCTGCAAAACATACTTTGCCTAATAATGTTTTAAAAGACAGCAAATAACATTAAAATATTTTCTGCTTCCACATTTTAATGCAGCATGTGAGGAGTATAGCTGTCACCTTTAGGACAGCCAAAATGTAGTGTAAGCTATCTTAAACAACACAGTTTAAATGCCCATAGATATGTACTGATTTCCCCTTTATTCTAAAACTATGTCTGTTTTTTAACAAAACAAATAATGTCTTAATTTACTAATATTTCAAATCTGTTTCCTTTCCACAGAATTTGTATATTGGAGCGTGGGAAAAAGTGAAGGCCACAAGCTACTCTCTTCCATCTGATTCATTCTCACTAGCCCTTGCAAAGCAACAGAAAAATATTGTCAGTTCTGTAAGTATTATTTTATTTAGAGCATACTTTAGCTGATTTCCTACTTTTTTAAATATTTACTAGTTTTAATTTCATCTGTGTTGTAAAATGTTTTGTGATAAGTGCTGTAATAAATTTTGAATTCAGTATGGAATTTTGAGGCCTACTACTGACACAGTCATAATTTGAAATATTATTATTCTTTTGTGCTGTCTGTTTTCTTTTCTCAGCAGAATGTCACTGTTGACTGTTTGCATCCTCCTATTGTCTCTTTTTCTTTTTAAGTCCTCATCAAGCAATATTCCAGCTTAACTACCAGACCATGGCTACCAACCCATGAAGTAACAACCAAGTTGTATTGTTGTGAGCAATGTGTTGTTGGTGAGGCAGAGGCACTCAGAGTGGTGTCATCCTGACAAAGCCAGATTAATCCTCTCTTTGATATAGACTGAAGGTGCAGTGGGATCTTAAATGGTCACCTATCTGACCATCTCCTTCAAAGATCTTAGACTGCTATTTACACAGCAAAGTACCCCACACCTGCCAGGTGTTCCACACAGTAATAATAAATGCTGACACTTTTTTTGCCGAGGAAAGAGATATCCCAGTGGGTATTTATATCTCCCACTTTTCTGAATGTCCATCAATGACATAAGTAACTTAACCATACCTGGGCCATTAATATCATAAGGAGAAACAAACTTCTTTTACCAATGCACTTGTCATTTAATTCAAATATTTTTTTTCCTGATCAAAATCAGTATTGCAGTAAAAAGTTAGTGATGTAGCTCCTATGTACTGTTTATTGTTTTCTTAAGTTAATTCTTAATTTAGTTTTTATTTGCATCAAAAGTATTTTTTGTTTACTGGGAAAGTCCAACTTGGAACAAAGCCAATTTTCAGTAGAGGCCTGGGGAGAAATGCTCCAAATGTATGTCTTTGTAACATGGGATGAAACTGGACCACCCAGAGAAAGCCCACATGAATGCAGGGAGGACATGCAGACTTTGCACAGAAGTCACCCTAGCTGAGAATCAAACTGGAGAACCTCTTACTGTGAGGTGACAACACTACCACTGCACTACTACACTATACTTTTAAATCAGTTACAAGAGTGTCTTAGTGTTACAAGCTGTGTCATAACAATAGATCGTCACAAAAATGTGCCATTACAGCAAGCAGTTTTTAATGCATATAATATTAGTTTCAAAACAAGACTTAACACTTTTTTAAACCTTCTTTTATTTCTCCACAGCTGAAATATCGAGCAGAGTATGAGAAATTTAAGGCAATTTATACTTTGCCTAAATCTGTAGAGGATGATCCTAAGACAGCAAGATGTCTTAAAGTTGGCAAACTTCCTCTAGATGTAAGTAATATTTTAAAGCATTTGTTGCAGTTGTTTATTTTTATTTATTTCATTTTGAAAGTGGGATGGATCTCATTGAGAGTTTGCAGGGAAGAATTTATGTGATATTTATAGTAACTAGGAAACATTTGGCAAAGACACAAGGTAATCGTTCTGCTGTGTAGATGGATCATTAGCATTGCCTAACTACCACAAAATTGTACTTGTCGCTTAGCACGTCATCTGAAGGATGGATTGGTCCTCAGCTTTGGGTTGAAGAAGGTGCCAATCTGGAGAACTACCCAGGGTGACAGATGAGCTACATACAGTACTTGGTTGAAGTAGTGTGCACAACAAATTTGAAAAGACACTTTGGATTATTTATTTCATATGTTTACCTAAAGGGCAGTGATAAACAAAACTGAAAAAGATACTGGAAAGCATGGAGAGAACCATTATTAGTAGAAAGACAAATTTTGTGCATCCTATCTACAAAAAGTTGATGAAATTAACCTGAGTATAGTGGAAATTCTGGAGATCCCATCACATTCTTATAAGACTATAAACAAAAAATAGGCTATTAGAGGAGGTCTACAAAGACAGACCATTGTTCCAGAAGCCTTACGGGAATAGATGACTGCAACTTACCTTTTGCACATTTATTAGATGTCAAAAAGACATGATAAAGAATGTCAACCTTTTTAAGTCACTAAAGCCTAAAATGGCTTTTTGTACACTAAAGGAAGATAACTTCTTTAGGGAAAAAAACTGCACATGAATAAGGTGTCAAGAGTTTGAAAATGGAGCATTTCTCGCCTGGGGAGAACTGATACATTATTTATTTTATTTATTTATTTATTTATTTTACATTTGTTGACCGGGATAGTCCAACTGGAGCCATGTCCATTTCCAGTGGAGGCCCAGGGAGATAAGCTCTGAGTTATCAGATACAATAATACAAGTAAAACAAGAGTACATAAGTAGTATTACCAAAGAATACATAGGCAGACATGAGATACACCTGGTTATAGTCAGGAGAAAATTAACAATAAATAGTTGGGTTATTCACGTTCATGTTGAGAGTTACCCAGGCTTGTTGCAGTGGCAAAGCCAGTTAAATGCCATATGTTGTTTGAGTTTAGTTTTAAATTGTCCTAGGGAGGAGAGCAAAATAATATCACTTAGAAGTAAGATGCAGGCTCTGCCTGCAGCGTTAGCAAAGAGGGCATCTCCAGCTGCGTTGTTGATTTTAATTGTCTGAATTAGAAGTTTATTTGAGGATCGAAGCAGTCTTGGATTGTTGTGGGGGGTGATAATATTTTGAAGGGCTGGTGTGTTATCTAGGTTATAGAGGATTTTGTTAGCCATGATCAGCAGGTTATATTGGATGAGACTGGGAAGTTCTAGCCACCCAAGCTGTTTTAGGTTGATGCAGTGGTGTGTTTTAAAAGGCATTGCAGTGGCAAACCTGGCAATATGATTGTACGAGGTTGACAGTCTATTTAGTACAGATTTGTTTAGATTGGAGAGAAGGGGGAGGCGTATAAAAGTGTTGAGAGTAGATGAGAGCGAGCTATATCCATCTTAGCTGGAGGGGGTTAGGAAGGCTTTTATTCTATACAGTGACCCAACTTTTTTATTGATGTTCTTGATTGTTTGATTTACATGTAGGTCAAACTTTAGGTTATTGTCAATAATGACACCTAGTAATTTTGTAGAGGGGTCAGGGGAAATTATTGTCCCATCTTTTGCATTTATGGTAAAGATGAAGGCGGCAGACCTATGAGTTGGAGAGAATAACAGCATTTTAGTTTTTTTGGGATTTAATAACAATCTACATTCAGAGAGCCAATTTACTATGGTATTAAACGTGGACTGGGTAGCAACCCTCAGGTCTGTGGGAGAAGTAGCTGAGCAAATCAGGGTGGAGGCATCAGCATATTGGATAGAGCTGACGTTTGGTATGACTGCATACAAGTCATTAATAAAGATGGAAAACAGTAGGGGCCCTAATATGGAGCCTTGTGGTACTCCAAGGGTGTTTGGTAATAGATTAGAGAGCTTGTTCTGCCATAGGACAGCCTGTTGTCTTCCATTAAGGTAGGATGTAAACCAAAGAAGGGCTTTAGTATCAAGGTGGAAAGTTTGCAAGGTGTGAACCAGAAGTTGGTGGTCAACCATGTCAAATTTCTTGGAAATATCCAAGAATAGGCAGAGGATATGTGATTATTGTTACGGTTATTGTTTATGGTATTGGTAAAAGCCATTAACACTGAGATTGTGCTATGGTGGGGACAAAAACCATGCTGGGTATCTGCCAAGAGGTGATTTTAGATTAGTTGGTGCATAAATTGTTTTTGTATACATTTGTCCATAATCTTTGCAAGTGGAGAAAGTATAGCTATAGGTCTATAATTAGAAAATTCCATAGAGGAACCTCCTTTACGTAGTGGGATTACTTAGGATGTTTTCCAAATGGTGGGAATTTTAGCTTCTGCTATGGTACGATTGATTTGTATCGATATTGGATAGGCAATGGCATCAGCTGATTTTTGAAGGTACTCAGCGGGGAGTTGGTCAATGGAGAGTGTGGTAGGTTTTAATTTTTTGATCAAGTTACAGATAAGTGATGTGGACACTGGTTGGAAGGAGAACGAGAGTCAGTTTTTAGAGATAGTAGTATCTGGTTCAGGGGAGCTAGCTAGGGCTTGAATTGTTTCAGTAAAGAAATGGTTAAAACTGTAAGAGACCTCCTCTGGGGATTTATCAATGGTGGCAGCAGGGATAGGTCAGAATGTTTTACTAGGATGATGTAAATTGTTCAGCCCTGCCCAGAACTTCTGAGGATTGTCCTGGTTGATTGTCAAGTAGTATTGTTTTTTGTCCTGTAGAATACATTTTTTTGTTTCATTCCTAGCATACCTCTATTTAACATGATCATGGGGGTCTTTTGTGGAGCGTCATTGAGCCCATAGTTTGTTTCTGCTGGCAATTTTTAGTCTTGTCTCTTTAGATAGCCATGGTGCAGTTCTTGCTTTTGTACGTTTTGAGCGGGCAGGTGCATGTAGATCAAGAATTCCAAGAAATTTGTTGTTAAAATAGGCAACTGTCTCCTCTAAGGGTAGGTGTTTTAGCATGGACAAATTACAGGAGCTAAGTTCCAGCTGGAATTTGTCAGGGTCATAGTTTCTTTTGCTCCTGACTTTTCTGAGAAGGGGTTGTTGTGGAGTAATGGCTTTATCCTTAACTATGTAAGGGAGAAGATGGTCACTTAGGTCATCGGGGAGGGTACCAGTAGTGTACAGTTGGGGGCTACTATTTACGATTACCCAGTCGAGTATGCTATCTTTTTGGTTGGGTTTACCTAGCCTGGTAGGGGTCGTAATGGTTTGGGTAAATGCATGCAAGTTGATGTGGGTAGAAGGGGATTCTTTGGAACAAGAGCCCCAGTCTATGTTAAAGTCTCCTAGTATTAGTGTTTCTTGGGGGTAATGACAAGATAGCCAGTGAAGCATGTCTTCAAGTGTAGCTACATTATTACCTGGGGGAATATGCATACAGATGATGTTGATGCTTTTACTTTTGTTAAGTTGCAATCTAGTGGCAATAATCTCCGAGTTATTGATCTGAGGTGGTTGAATAACATCTATGGTCACATTCAACTCAGATTGCAATGAGAGGGGTGTGAATGTATGACACAATGATGAATTCAGGATCAGTGGTAGAAGGTATAATAGAATACTACTAGTAATAATAGAATGGTAATAGTAATAATACTCTCCTAAGCAGTAGAATAAGGTGAATACAAGCTAGGATTCTGGGCGAGGCATCAAAAACGAAGTCATAGAAAGTCATACCAAGTGAAAAAAACAAAAATATGTAAGACAATTTTCAGTCAAAAAACACTTTTTGTGGAGGCAGTCCACCACCCACGTGCAGGGGTTCTGCTCCTTGTATGTAACTCCAGACTTATTGTAATCAACTAGTTGCTGAATCGTAAAATAAGAGGAAACCTTCAACCACAGCTATCTCAATTGAAGAATCTACAGTTCAACTAATTATATATTGTTTTTCTACATGTTTGATTACAATGGTAACCACTTCCTGGGGGTTGGGGACACTAAAGTGCAGATTAGGTGTCAGCAAGTGTTTTTTATCTGTCAGCATTTTCAGTGTTGTTATGAAGGTCCAATAATTTCCATAATAAAAAGTTATTTCTCGAGCAGGTGTTTTGAATGAGAGCTGTCTTTTCCAGTTGCATTTTCAAATGTACTAACTTTATATTATGTGGTTATTTTAGCGTCTTTACAAAGCAGATTATGAAAAAACTAAAAGCAGGGTTCACATTATGCCTGATATGTTGGAAATCATTGCTGCTAAAGACACACAGAAGAAAGTCAGTGAAATTGATTATCGCAAGTATCTCCATGAATGGACATGCCTGCCAGACCAGAAAATTTATACTCATGCCAGACATGTCAACGAACAGCTGAGTGATGTAAGTACTGTTTCTTATATATGTGACTGATTTTTTACTGCATTCAGCTCTTTCAAACTTATTAGCTGTACCAGACACAGAGATGAGAGGTGCTATGTATATCCCAATAACAACAAAATAGAAATATCATGTTACAGAAAAATAAACACCATGCATAATTAATGTGCATTAAATTGATAGTTTTTAAAGCTTCACGTCTATGTGGTATCATGTACATGATACCACAGAATATAACAAAGAAATAAAAAACTGTAAACCCGCATTAGTGTTAAACATACCTCTCAACTGTACAGATTTTCTCACAGAATGTCTAGATATTTGGCTTGTAATTTTGGTCTGTTTCTCATAAAATTGTGGTTTTCTTGACAAATCATTGGAAAATAATTGAGGGATGTAGTCAGAAAATAATGACAGACATTTGAGTTTCAGACTTCATACCCCTCAGAAAATTCCTGCTAATGTGAAATCTGTTATTCTGTCTACTTTCTAAGTTTGTAAGAGCAATATTTAAAAGTGTCCCTATTTTTGGGGCTTTATGTTTATAGTGTTAAAGCAATTATCAGTACATTTTTATGACCTACCAACGATACATATTCTTTTGAGAATAAAGTAGACATGCCATTTACAGGACTATAACAATGATCTTTTAACTTTTTCTGCTTAAAGGTTTATATATGGCTAGGCATCTTATGATCCCTGTGATTTATTGCCAAGTACTATTCCAATGTTTCTAAGTCCTCCTGCATCACAATTCACATCCTAAATAACAGGATGTAGCCCTTAATATCACGCTCAAATGTGTCAAGATCCCGTTTTGTCAAGTTTGTTCCTCTGCAGACCTCATTATAAATGGTGATTTCTGAGATTTTTTTTTTTTTGCATACCTCCAGCCCAGCCCCACAAGTAATATAAACTTTCTTTAGGGAAGAGTCACACTCTCAGAAATGAAGATGCAGTTGATAAAATGAAAGTTGGACAAGTTTTCTCTTAATAATGAGGACCATATACAGGCATTCCTATATGTAAAATTGTCCATCCATCCATCCATCCATCCATCCATCCATCCATCCATCCACAACCTTTTTCTTTCCCATTTTTGCACATGGTGTTGGGGTGCCACTTCAGCAATAATAATCGTTTAGAGCCTAAGTTCAGACCTCCAGGCAGCTAGCCCTGTGAGGTTGTTCTTCCATGCCACACACTTGCACACACACTCACACCTATTGCCTGTTTAGAGTGCCCACTCCACCTACTGCATGTCTTTACAATGTGGGAAGAAACCGAAGCACCTGGAGGAAACTCATACAAACATAGGAAGGACATGCAGACCCCACAGAAAAGGCACCCCAGCTGAAAATCATACCAGAGAACCTCTTGCTATGACTTGACAGTGCTGTTCACTGCACAATTCTGCCACTGTATTTTACAATTATAACATTTGTATGAATGGCTGGACCTCTCATAACTCTGCCAAGATTAAAATTGTACCAGTACCCTTACAAACTGTATTGACAGTTGATTCAGTTTGTATATATATGGTTGGAATGATATGTAATTTAATCTTAAGTTATGCTGTCTATTTCAATAGGATAGTTATATTAAAATAATACACATTCTATTTAAAAAAGTTGAATCAAGTTAATTAACCTCTAACAAGATGCAGAGGTGCTGAACTTATAAATACATCAGTGAAAAGTAACAGAACAAGGATACAGTTAATTCTAAAACGGTTTCACAGCTGAGTGTTAGTACCACTTTAGAAGTATCACATGTAATTACCCAGCAATGTGATTCCCAGGAAATCAAGGTTTCTTTCAGGAAATCTGGTTTTAATAAGTGCTTGTTGGGCATTTTGAGTCATTTTGACACCAATATGTTTCTGAAGTATATTATCCTAAACTGCGTACTGTTTCACTTACATTCTTTATTTGCATTTTAATTATGTTGCTAGAATAGTCTTTTGTTTGTTGTAAGTAGAAACCTAGGAAGCCTTAAAAGTGACCATTAGCAGACACTTAGAATGATCAAAAGTATTCTCAGGTTTTTGCCTGTTCCAAAGATGGCAACCCTACTCATAGGTTCATAGGTGTGTACAAGGCTAATGACTCTGGGGCCTTTACAAGCCTAGCCCATAGAAGTGCCTTGGCATTGTGCTGCCCGTCGTTAGTTTCCAGTGCCTCTATCAAGTAGAGCCCCTGGAGTGATCCCCGGGGTGAACTTTCTATTTCCCATCCACTCATCAAGATTTCTCTTGATAGTGAGGTGCTCTGCTTGACATGTATGGGAAGTCTATTCCAGAGTATGGGCAGTCTCTGGGTTATGAACCTGTCCCTCCAGCATGTTCTGTTGATTGTGGTAATGAGGTTGAGGTTTCTGGAGCATGTGGTGCGGAGGGATTGGGATTTCTTTAGATGTAGCATTTCTAAAAGAGCTAGGTCAGACATGTCTTTGTAAGTCAAGCAGAGATTGCCTCTTAGTAGACGATGTGAGACAGAGAATAGCTGGAGTTTTTTTAGTCTGTCATGTAGGACAAGTGTTTAGGGCCTAGGATCCTCTTTGTGAGATACTTTTGTGGCCCCTCCAGCTGTTACAGGTGTCTAGTGAGGTACATGCCAAATGGGGCATTATACTTTGTGACTGGTATATTGAGGGAAGAGTAGAGAGAAATGATGACCTCTTTCTTCCTGGATGCAAAACCCTTGGTAATGAGATTTACCACATAGAAGGACTTTCTGACCACAGTGGCAATTTGGTGGTCAAAGGAGAGGTTGCTGTCAACCTGTGTCTGCAAATCTCTTATAATGCCTTCAGTGGACTATCGATGTGGTAATTAGTGGGAACTGAGTTTTTCCCAAAGGAGATGATGATGCATTTTGTGGCATTAAGCTTAAGGCCATGGTTTCGACACCAGTCACTGGTATCAGTGAGGCCTTTCTGTAGGATGTTTGCATCACTTGGAGAGTTAATAATGGCTCCCAGCTTGCAGTCATGTGCAAATATGGTCAGCCAGAGTCCCTCTGCATTGGTCTGGACTTCTGAGAAGTAGATGCCAAATAGGAGAGGACCCAGGACTGATCTCTGTGGGACTCCACTCATGACTGGTCAGCAGTCTGACTTGGAGTCCACTATTTTCACACTGTGTGTTCGATCTGTGAGCCAATTTGCAACCCACCTAATGATATAGGGGTTGATGCCTAGTTTGGTGAGTTTATCAATAATTCCTGAGTGAGGAATGGTATCAAAGACCTTGGACATATCGAGGTAGGGTGTATGAACTGCCTTACCTTCATCCACAGCTCTGGTAACTGACTCAAAGAAGTCAACCAGGTTGAGCAGGCATGATCTGCCTTTCACAAAACCAAATTGTGTGGAGTTTGGAGATTTCCTATATCCTTGTTAATTAGGTCCATGATGATGCCCTCCATAGCCTTACATATCAGACTTGTCAGGCTAATGGGGCGATAATTTCCAGGGTCAGTAGTTGCTCCTCCTTTATGGAGAGGGATGACTGTAGCAGTGCACCATCTGGTAGGGACAAAGCCTGAGGTGAAGCTGTGAGTGAACAGAGTACACAGATGTGGTGCCAGTTCACTTTGTAATTCATGTAGAACATAGCCAGGGATATTGTTGGGTCCCATGGAAACTGCATTCTTGGCCTTAGACAATGCAGCTTTAACCTGTGCTGCAGTAATGTAGTGTGCCTGGCATTCTTCCAGTATTGAGATTGGTCCTTTGGGGGGGGGGGGTAAAGTTGGCACTGAATCTGTCGGCCAGCATGTTGGCAATATCTGTTGGCTCAGTATAGGAGGCACAATTGTGCAGTAACTCAGAGCAAATCTGGGTATTGCCATGGAAATACTTAATATAACTAAAGAAGGATTTGTGGTTGTTTTTAGTGTCTGCCTCAATTCTGCCTTCGTAGCTGGCTTTGGAGGTTTTAATGAGGGATCTCAACTTTTTGTTGAGGCTAATAAGGGAATTTTTCCAGTCTTTGGACTTCACCTTTTTCTACAACAGTTTCTTCCTTCTGTTGTAGAGTTTATTAATGGCATGGGACCATCAGACTGGCTTCCTGTTTTTTGGATGAGAGCATCTTGGTTCTGTTGGGTATGGCTAGTTCCATGCATTTATGTACTTATTTATACAGTGCATTGGTGTATAATTCAGCAGTCATGCATCTATTTTTCATTGACATGGGTGCCATAAAGTTAGTCACCTCTGCTTTTAGGAGTCCAAAGTCAGCTTTGGAGAAGTTTTTCCATGGTGGATACCTTTGCGGGGGGTGTGGGTGAGATGTGGATTTCCATGGTGATTAGTTTGTGGCCAGATCTAAGCAGGAAGGAATTGACTATTGGTGTAGAGCATTGGTTGCCCATGTCAGCAAAGTTATCCTTCCCAGTTTACATCAGAAGCATGTTCTATCCCAGCACCTTCGATGTTCTTTACTAATTAACAGCAGTAAATGCATGCTCACAGGACAGGAAAACACCCCACTGATCATTGCCCTGTCTGGGTTGTTCTGATGAAATGGATCAGAGGACAGGTCTCAGTAACAAAGAGAAGGAGAGACAGAAACATTTGAATTGGATATATGGGTCAGCATTTGTTTGTTTAAACTGTCATTCCATGAATTTCTGTAGTGAAATCCCTGTTTAGTCTCTTATTGCAGCTTGAGTATGTCACAGTTGCTCAGTTTTGATGAGTAGAAACTTTTCACCTACCCTAAAACGGAGTGATCCTGAAGATGATGTATTAAGAAAATTAGGATTGCAATGGCATAGTCCCCAGTTTGGTGGTACAGGATTCCCCTCCCCTGTGCAAAAAATCTTTACTGGTGTTTTCAGTGGTTATCAACTAATCCAAGATGTCCAGTTTTAGTAACAAGCATAACAGTGTACTGCTACAAAAGAAATCTGCAAAATATCTGTAGGATATGATTTGAAGTTTTGCTTTATAATATAATATGCCTGTTGTTTGAGTCGTTAAAAGAACAAAAACAGATTTTGAACCTAGACAGTGAAACTGTTACTATCTGTGATATAGAACACTTGAATGCTGTTTTGTGTCAAGTATTTTGTTTCCAGTAAATTAATACTACAATTCAAACATCTTCAGTGAAAATTTTTACATTGCCTTACACAAAGTATTTAAAGACATCATATATGAAAAGTAATATAGTCTTTATTCCTCTGCTTCTTCTGTTTTGGTTTCTAGATTATTTACAAAGATGACCTGAACTGGATGAAAGGTATCGGCTGCTATGTATGGGATACTCCAGATATTCTCCATGCTAAAGCATCCTATAATCTCCGCAGTGATGTAAGTATAGCTAATGTGTATTTTTCAAAATTCTTTTGCTAATATGTCTTTCTAAAATATGCATCTTTATAATGTTCAGCAAACCAGAATTAGTACAACTAATACGTGCTTCAAAGGTTCTTAATTTGTAGTTACTAAAATACAAAATCTGTGACTGATAGCTCAGCTTTATATGTAACATTATTAACTATATTTTGTCAATATATGTTATCAAATAACAATGCTTTTGCAATATGGCATATGTTCCTGTATTGAATACTCAAACACTGCTTTGTTGTGTTGTGCAAGCAATACCAAACGGTAAAACACATACAAGACTTTTTATTTCAATTTTAAGTTGGGGGGGGGGGGTTGGCATAATGGTTAAGGCGTTTACCTCACAGACACAAAGTACAGGGTTAGATTCTCACATTTGGGGAAAATTGGATAGACATAAAATTGCCTATAATGGCAGCTAGCCTAATACTTATCTATGAACCTATACTTACTTTGAAGCAAATTAATATGAAATAAATCACTGATGTGTTTACGTTTCATTCTCTAGTACCAATACAAAGCTAAGGCAGAGGAAAATAAAAAGAATTTCACCCCTGTAACTGATACTCCTGTCTACAAGCAAGCCTTAATTAGTGCTAGCCAGCTAAGTGACGTAAGTATCTTAAATATGATTTTTTTTTTTCTTTTTAATGAATTTACTTTTCTTCTTTTCTTTATCTTAACTTTTTGAATATGCATTTTTCAGTTAAGTGATTGCATGAAGGAAGAGCTTTATATTATTTCTGAAGATCTACTGAGCAAAAATTAATATATTAATTCCACATACAGCAAATATTTTCTTTCAATGCATTTTATATAATGGATATTTAGGGAGTGATAAGGCGCATAGTGTGTGTAAAACTAACCAACATTTCCTGTAGGAATGAAAAAAGGGCAACTTGATATTGTAATTGTCATAAAACATGACACATTAAAAACAATGATTGAGACTTCACTATGCCAGGGATGTCGGTGTGCAGTCAGAATAGAAGTATAGAAAGGGCATTAACATGTCACATAAAGAAAGAAATAGAGCTAAACTCATAGATGAGTGTCATGGAACACTTCTGGGATAAAGCATTTCAAGAAAGAATTCTACATACGATGGACATATAAACAAGTAACACTGAGACGCCATTATTTAAGTGGCAGAGAAAGGATGATTATTGTTGATAATAAACCTTAATGTGTCAGCTATTGTAGGACAAATAAGTAACTGTTTTCATATGAAGATACATTCTGCACTCATTTACAAAGCTGCAGGACCTCAGGTTGGGAATAGTTAAATATTGTGGGGAGGGGACACAATGCCCCACTCTGGTGTACCTGTGAGCATAATGCAGGTAGGATGGCAATGCACATTGCAAATGCATAGTGTACCATTTTACACAGTGAAGATATACAGAGCAGATGGTATTGTTGTTGTGCATGACATTGGGGGTGCAGGGTACTATGTGTGTTTGGTTATATTAACATAATATAGGCACACATTCACACACACACACACACACACACACACACACACACACACACACACACACACACACACACACACACACACACACACTCGTGTGTGTGTGTGTGTGTGTGTGTGTGTGTGTGTGTGTGTGTGTGTGTGAGACACATTACTCCAGTGTGTAGCTCCACAAACAACATATCCTATACAGAATGTGTACTGGCTGGACAGGTGAGTTATCACACATGGCGAGAAATTAGGCTTAAATTTTCCATCCTTCAGCTAACACCAATTCTTTCCTGCTCCTACCCAGGAATTCCATCTTAGCATCACTTGAAGTGATTTCCTATCTTATCATATCCCTGTTCCTCGTTTACCCCAAAATGGACATATCCATTACCTTTTTTGCCTTTCTTATTCAAACCCCCTCATCCCCTGATCAAATAGGTGGGATTGTTTTGTGTACACTGCACTTGATTGATACAGGTTTGTCTGTAAGGCTTCCAAACCTGTAAACATTAATCCACATGTCACCTCCTAAATCCACATGTCATCTTACCTGTTAGCTATATTAAAAAAGAGTGGCATGAGACTCCTTGGAGTCTTTACATTACTGCAGCCTACTCCCCTTTGAAAAGCCCTAAACATGCCTTGATGTGATTCATAAGATTATGGGGAATACAAGGCAATTGAGTTACAAGACCATTTACCTTGCTAATACCACCCCTCATACAGTACCCTCCCTTCTCATGAAGGGCAGAGTACTTCACTCCTGGGGTAAATTTATAGGTGCTCATCCAATCACCCAGGTTTGCTTTCAAGGATGCTGGGGTGTCACTTTGTTTAACCTGCAGGGTAGTTTGTTCCAGAGGTGGAGTAGACATTGGGTAATAAAGTTGTCGGCCCCACTCATGCTGGTTCAGATTTAATCCTGAGTTCTATTATTAGTGGAGCTCTTGATTGAGAACATAATGGAATGTCATTGCACAAACTGCTACATCACAAAGTATCAAAGCAAAAAGACTGAATGTATAACTCCGTAAATGCCAGTAATAACAACTCATAACAGCATACACTTTGGTCAGACAAAAGTTTAATAACTAATAACAAACAAGCACTTTATCTGAAAGTCTTCAACTGGTTCTAAAAACATTAAAAATTCCTAGGTATTTTAAACAACAGTTACTTAAACAATCGCATCTTTGTATTTCACTATGGAAATCAGATGCCATAACCAAGTAGAATCCAGCTGCACAGTTCAGTGTGATGCAGCTACATTCTTGTCAATGGAGCACATGCTTACAGTTATTAAAACTGCATGGTAAGCAGCTGGAAACATTCACATGAGATTGAGAAGCCTGCTAATTATGTACATCCTGAATTGTGTTATAGCCAAGCAGTGCAGGTCTGCCAAGCTCAGCAGAGTGCTGCGAATGGTGTTTATGAATACCGCCTTTGGCATCAGACAGCACAGAGAAGCAACTGTTTTATTTCTGGTGCTTTAGCTCTATTGTATGTTTAGTTCATGTAGGTCATAAAATGAAGACATTTTTAATATGTTGACTATATGAGACAGTAAGCAGATTGCAGACAGCTAAATGAGTATACTTCAGTTACTTTTTGTGAAGTGCTTTGAATTGAATGCAGATATTGATTTATATGAGTTGCTTTTATATGCAGTATATTGCAGTCTGAGTTGTTAGTCTCTGATAGGTGTTGATTCCCTAAAAGCGATGAATACGAGGAAAGTTTCACTTCAGCATCACAAGTTGTTAATTGTAACCCAAAAGAAAGTAGGGTATTTCAATATAGTTTCCTTAACAAATTCAACATGTAAGGGGTTTGTAAGAAGTATTGAGCTGACATTGTTTAAAATTTACATATTCTTCAGAAGTAATGGGAATGGGAAATGTTTTTGGTAACAAAACTGATGCTAATTGTATCCGAAAAGAAAGTATTCCATTTTAATAAATGCCTGTAATGCATTTTATATACAAGGGGTTTATATAAAACATTAAGTCATATTATAAGACTTTTAAAGTTAGTTATATATTTTTTTGTATTCAAGCTACAAAAAGATTTGACAGCAAAGCAGTAGTTTTTAAATGTTTTTGAAGAGAGAACTATAAGTTTTAAGATGTGCATTTTTAAGTATTTCTTATCAGTTAATTGATGGCAATGATGCAATTAATTTAATCACATGAGCAGGGTTGGTTTAGTTTAAATATGGAAGGAAGTAACAACCTAATACACTTGAAAAAGCCCGTTACGAACGGGCGAAAGCGCTTGTGGTTACTTGGATGTTTTTCTCGTTGTGTGCAATAAAAGGACTTTTTAACTTTTCCTGCTCGTCCAACTTGTGTTTGAAATTTTGGAGCTATCTTAAAGAGCTGTAGTGATCTTTATCTACAGTAGTGTTCTGTGTCAGTAAACGGAGAGTTCAGTGCCTTTTTTGCCTGGTGGGATTCGTGGTACTGGTTTGTTCGAGTTGTTTTGCTTCCTGGTTCTGAGTCATGGCAGAGGACGCAACATCTCCGGTTTTCATTGACACGCCTTTTTTGCTAGGGGACGATCCGGATGACACGCCGGTAACTCGAAGAGAGTTGAATCAAGTCTTGGCTCTACTAACACAGCTAAATAACACTATAATGAACTCTAACAAGTCTAATGGTTCCTGTACTTCAGGAATACCTTGCAACCAGCAGCAAGCGAAAGACAAGGAACGTAACAACGAAGGTAAAAGAGGCCCAAGACCAGGACCTTCAAACAGGGAGCCGGTTATTGTGAATCATCCACTTGTTTCCCCTAACAGCAATGAACGTGCGGACAAAAACGGAACTTTCAACACGGATAATAATTTCAACTTCAAAGACTGGACGGAACAACTGCCGTGTTTTAAAACAGGTACTTTTAATCTGCAACTGGAGCAGTTGGATAATGACTTTGAGACATTTAAAGATAAACTTTATGCTTTCAAAAATTCACAGTTAGAGATTAATTATTTGCAGGAATGCATTAAAGTTGAGCGTGTACCCAAGGGGTTACGCTGTTTTAGATATCCCAACAGCGCTTTTGCAGGCTCAACTTTGCATTCTAAGCTCACAGATTTGTTTAATAAAACTGGAATTGAGGTTTTAAAATTAATGGTTGATGACTACATGAAAAAAGAAGAAGTTTTGTTGAATGAACTAAATGCATTGCGTGATAGTATCATTAATGATGAAAGATTTTTAAGTTACAAAAGAAAATACAATGAAACGTTCAGAGAAGTAGATGAGCATTGTTTTAAAATCTTAGATAGGAAGACAAAAAAGTTAGAAAGAGACCTAATGGAATACAGAGAGGGGAGGGCATACCCAGCAGGGGGAGCTCATAAACAAAACATTTTTGAAAACACTGAGACTGTAACTACCCACAGTAGAAACAATGGCTACAACCATGATGAATTGCCCAGGAGAAGTGAGAGGCTTGCGCAAAAAAACACCAATAGTATGCAGCAGGGTTTTCAACTTCCCCAGGGCAGACCAAGGGTGAAATCAAATCAATATCAGCAGAATGCATGGGGCAAGAGACGTTGAGTCACGACAATTCTGTCAATAATGACGATATACTGGTCTCCATGGTTGTAAGTGAGCACGGCTTGTGTAGTGTTCACACATTTGACAGTTTCAGCATATACAATTACACAGACATGAATATCACTAAAGATTTTTTTGAATTATTTACTAAAGGGCTACAATTTGTACCTAGTAGGCCAGCTTTTCTTCCTAGGCTTTTAATTGAACTCAAACTGTTTGTAAGAAATTTGAATCTAACTGCAATCTTTAAAAACCAGGCCCCACTTGAAACTACCCTTGGTAGAAGTAGCACTTTCAACCCCCCTGTCCATCCTAAACTAAAAATGTTTGAGGAAATTATAGAAAAAATTTTCAGGGATAATTTAGCCAGAAATAAAAACTATGGCTCTACTAATTTCCCAGAACATTTGCAGAATGTGGTTAGCAATTTAAAGAAAAACAAAACCAGAGTAATGAAGCCGGACAAGGGAGGGGGTATAGTGCTCATGAAACAGCTTGAATATGAGAACTACATCTTTGGTTTATTGCAAAATACTAATACCTATGAACCAAGCTCTTTGAATGAGCTTAATATAGCAGTGAGTAAAATCAAATACTATATACATGATCTTCTTCTGCAGGGATTTTTGGACGAGAAAACGCACAATTTTTTACTTGTACCTAAACCTAGAACAGCTGTACTTTTTGGTATTCCCAAAGTGCACAAGGGCCTCACTCCTTTAAAATTTCGTCCTATTGTATCGGGAGCAGGCAGTGTAACTGAATCTCTGAGTAAATTTATTGACTTTCACCTGAAAAAATATGTTACACAGCTGGATTTTGTTTGTAAAGATTCCTGGGAATTCCTTACCAATATAAACCAGGAAATAGACAATTCTGATTTGTTTATGATAACAATAGACATTGTCGAATTATTTCCTAGCATACCGCACGAGCAAGGTATGGACTGGTTTGGAGAAGCTATTGTTAAGGAATCAGGACTTAGCACTGATCTAGTCAACACAATACTAGAATTTATGAGAATTGTGCTGCATAACAACTTTATACACTTTAATGAAGAATTTTACAAACAAAAAAGTGGGGTGGCTATGGGCGCCCCATGCGCTACTGCATATGCAAATATAGTCTTGCACAAGTGGGAAAAGGAATTTATCCACAATACCAGCTGGAAAGAACACATTGTATTTTACAAAAGGTTTTTGGACGATATTTGCATTTTATGTTCAGGTACAGAACAACAATTTTTAAGTTTTATGGAGTACCTCGAGAACACTACTTGTTTTCTCAGATTCACTCACACTCTGAGTAATGAATGTTTGAATTACTTGGATATTACATTAACAAAAAGACCTAATCAAAAAGGCTTTACCTCACAGATATATAGGAAGAAAACACACTGTAATGCATATTTGCATTTTGACAGTGGTCATCCTTGGCACATCAAAAAGGGTATCATCAAAGGGCAGCTGGTGAGAGCGTCCAGAATGTGTAGTACAGACAAATTATTTCAGGATGAGGTAGAATTTTTGAGAAAAGCATTTCATAGTAGGGGTTATCCTTTCAAATTGTTCCAGGTCATACTGGATGAAATTCTTCACAGAAGAGAGAATGATCTTAAACCTCTGTTGGGAACAGGACCAGCAGCATTTAGTAAGCAACATGGTGCAAAGTGTGATAAGCACAAGAATTTTGTATATACATATTCCCAGGATTCTTTATTGATTGAAAACACTATTAAGAATTTATGGCCTATGATTGCATTACAAGATGAATTTAATAAACTATTCCCTGAACATATATCCTTTACTAGAAAAAGGAATATCAATTTAAAGGGAATATTTGAACAAAACATCAACTTAGTAGAGAAACAGCAAGGTTCAGTAGTTAAAAGAAAAGGGACCTATGCATGTGGTAGATGCAAACAATGTTCCTATCTTATTAACAAAGAACAGGTTCATATCCCCTCACGTAAAAGTACCTTGTATGCGAAGTGCAACTACAATTGCAATTCATCTGCTGTAATATACATAGGATTTTGCCAAAAATGCCCATCTTTTTATGTGGGCAAAACTGAGAGGCAATTAAAACGCAGAATATATGAACACATAAATGACATTAAAACAAAGAAAGAGACAAGTGCGTTTTATAAGCATTCTCTCAGTTGTAAAAACATGACATTAAAGTTTTTTGTAGTGGACAACGTAAAACAGGATTTGAGAGGGTGAGACTGGGAGACAATGCTTGGCATTAAAGAATTAACTTGGCAACTAAAACTTAATGCAACCAAACACCCAGGCCTAAATGAAGGGATAAGTTTAGGGGATATTCTTAGAGCTAGAAGAAACAGGATTAACTGAAGTACACCACATTGTCACAACTTGCAGGGGTATTAGCATTAATGGTTTTGAATTTGGTGATTGGTGACTTTTCAAGGTTCAACTATTCCCTAAAAGCGATGAATATGAGGAAAGTTTCACTTCAGCATCACAAGTTGTTAATTGTAACCCAAAAGAAAGTAGGGTATTTCAATATAGTTTCCTTAACAAATTCAACATGTAAGGGGTTTGTAAGAAGTATTGAGCTGACATTGTTTAAAATTTACATATTCTTCAGAAGTAATGGGAATGGGAAATGTTTTTGGTAACAAAACTGGTGCTAATTGTATCCGAAAAGAAAGTATTCCATTTTAATAAATGCCTGTAATGCATTTTATATACAAGGGGTTTATATAAAACATTAAGTCATATTATAAGACTTTTAAAGTTAGTTATATATTTTTTTGTATTCAAGCTACAAAAAGATTTGACAGCAAAGCAGTAGTTTTTAAATGTTTTTGAAGAGAGAACTATAAGTTTTAAGATGTGCATTTTTAAGTATTTCTTATCAGTTAATTGATGGCAATGATGCAATTAATTTAATCACATGAGCAGGGTTGGTTTAGTTTAAATATGGAAGGAAGTAACAACCTAATACACTTGAAAAAGCCCGTTACGAACGGGCGAAAGCGCTTGTGGTTACTTGGATGTTTTTCTCGTTGTATGCAATAAAAGGACTTTTTATCTTTTCCTGCTCGTCCAATTTGTGTTTGAAATTTTGGAGCTATCTTAAAGAGCTGTAGTGATCTTCATCTACAGTAGTGTTCTGTGTCAGTAAACGGAGAGTTCAGTGCCTTTTTTGCCTGGTAGGATTCGAGGTGTTGATTTGTGTTTTACTGTTTTTAACTGTTGATGATAAGATGGACTTATGTGCGTGCATGCATGCATGTGGTTAGTGTAATGTTCTGTAACTGACAATGTACAAGTTTCCAAAGGCTGATATCTGCACAGCCAAAAAAAGCAACAAAAGCATTCTAATGAGGCAAGATATAGCGTAGCTAGGGTGGAGTGAAGGGGCTAGCCAGTCTGGGTACAAAATGCTAGGAGCACAATCAACAAATGTCAATCAGTCCTCAGTGCTGTGTATTACCACTGAGTTTGTTGTCAAAATTGAAGTTTTTTTTTAGAACTGAAGTGCTGTCTATGAGTGAAATAAACTGTAGCAAGCTGTTTGCTACAGTTTACAAAGCAAGAAGATTTTTTTCTTAAAATTGAAGTGCTTTAGTATTCTGGGTATGAAAGAACTTTTTTTTTATTTTGTCCTTCCTCAGCTTACAGTTAGGAGGCACTAGATTGAGGGATGGCAGTGGGCACCACAATAGATAGCTACACCTTTGGCTCTAATTATTATAATAGCAGACATTATTCCAAATACAGAACTGATACATCTTTCCAAAAATAACCCTTCCCCTCAATAAAGCACATTTCTCAGTTTTATAGCTACTGCACCTCTAAATAATAATATAATTACAGTGAACACTTATAATGGATGTCTATTCCTTCAATTGGCATTGTCTGTCCATTTGTGTTTTGGCTAGCTGTTATTAGAATATTGGCACAGAGCACTTGTCCTAATGCTATGCAGTTGTACTGTTACCCAGGTCACTGATATGAAAAATTAACAGTCTGTGATCAGGCCCATTAGTGCTACTCTCAATCTATCCTGGTCAGCTTGAGGTTACCTTCACCCAGCTACACTTGCCCAGTCTCAGTGCCATCATACCCTCCCCCTTACCTTCTGTCTTCTACTTATTATTCCCAAGGACAGGTCCTCTGGTGGGCAACTAACCCCGTACTATTCATTTTCTTTAGTGACTGCTTGAAGTCTTATATAGTACCTGTCACTGGATAGTAATAAGAAGTAACTGAAAGAAGCATGTCCCTTGCCCTCTGGACTTATACCACGTTTTCTAACACCTACATCTTCATCCTTTTTTACAGGTATTTTTGTCATGGTGGTTCCTTATTGCTTAGCATATCAAAATATTGTCAAATGTGGGACTGCTGTGTTATGTATATATGGTTTGTGATATTTCTCATTGAACCTTGATTTAACAGCACTGAATGCATATTTTGTATATGTGTCTAAGTCTGGTAATGCTAAGATCTGTGTAACTTTTTAACGTTTTTCAGTGTTTTGCCTTAATTAGAATTATTTTGAAGTCAGACTGTAAGAACTAGCCAAGATGGCATCCCATATTACAACACTAAATAAGTTCTTTTTATCACACTAAGGCAACTCATTATTGAGCTGTATGTTGTTGTTGTTGTTGTTGTTGTATGTCTTTGCAAATAACTGTAATCATAGTTTAATAAAAGTATTTGCTAGAATATTGTATAAACTGTTTTTCTTAACTTTGTTTTAGCTTGTGTACCATCATGACTACGTGACAAACATCAAGGGTAAGGCAATCTCAACTCCTGGAACAGTGGACCTGAACAGAGCACGCCATGCACACAAGATCCAAAGCAATGTAAGTGGTGATGTCATAAGTGTCCTTAATTCCGATCTGTTATTTTAACTTTTGATAGTAAACCACATTTTAAAAGTCCTGTATTAATGCAATCAGTTATAGAAACTAATATCAAATAGTCAGATTTGGCTTCCTAGATTAATTAGACAGACACAGCTATGAAATCTGAGGTAAAGAAAGAAAGAAAAATAAACTGTTAAGTGTTGACGATACACTAGATACATCATGGATGAATATGTAGATAGACTGGCAGCTAGAACAGCCAAGCAGAAATGAAACAGTAAAGAATCAAAAGTTAAAAAATTCTGGAATTTTTAATTCTAGTAATGAAATTGTTTAAAATAATTTGTGTTCTTTTTTTCCAGAAACTATATACTGAAGCTGTGCAGAAAATGCTACCAAGTGGATATACCCTCCCAGTACAAAGCCCTGCCTTCCAGCTTGCCAAGAAGTCCAGCCTTATACGCAGTGATGTAAGTTTCAGCGACAGATATGAGTGCAAGTGCGCTTTCTAACATACTTCATAACAAAAATCTGAAGCCATGCCATCTTTTATAAAGTCACTTATTTACTGCATGTTTATTCGTTTTGTAAGTTTATTTGTTCAGTATTACAATAGTCTAGTTGAAGAAGTAGTTGCATAACAAATTGATGACAACACCAGGATGCATTTGTGGAGTTTGATCACCATTAGATAACAAGTATCCTTGAGAGTAATTGTTTCTATGTGCTGCAGTCACTGCACCCAGAAATAAATTTCACTTCTATGCCCTTCTGCTTACACAGCTTCCTCTGTCATGCCTGATAAAAATGACATTACACAGATGCCATTTAATTTATTTCCAAGGCAAACAAGTGATCAATGTCATTTTACATAAATTAAATCAATACTTCTCCCATTTAAGTGGCACATAATCCTTTCTGCTTCAACAATTTATGAGTCTTGACTTTTTTACTGTGATTCAAGTTAACAGTTTAAAAACTAACCGCACGAAAACAAGCAATTCCCTTTACAGATTCACGTGAAACTGTGTTATTTAAGAGCTCTTATTTAATAATGCTTTGTGTCTTGAGTCTTTCTTGCCCTTTATGATGCTTTAACTTGCTTTAATTTTTCTTGTAATTTGTTGAACAGCTGAAATACAAAGAGGTATATGAGCATACAAAGGCCAAGGCTTATAAACTGCTTCCAGACAGCGTGAACTTTGTCAACATCAAGAAGGTTAATGACATCCTGAATCAGGTAAGCAACTAACAACATTTTACTGTAGACATATTTTGAGTAAGCTAGACAAATGCACTTGAATATAGACGTCTTTCATTCTCTATTGGTTTGCTTTCTTAGTTGTATGTTAATCCTGTATTTCAAACGTAGAGATTGTGAATATTCGCTGACTCTATTTTCTGTGATTTTGCTATGTATCTTTTAAGAATGTCTTAACTTTAATTCTGTTTTGCCACAGTTGTGCTGCTTATATCTGTGTGTGTACATATGCCATGACTGCACTGGTGTCCACATTATTATTCATCTTAGTGGGTTTGAATCCCCAAACCCTAATTAACATGTCAGAAATGGGTCATGGTGGGAGGTGTCATTAGTAAATGACAGGACAGTGAAACATTTTACTTTTTTGTTGCTGACATGAAACATGCAGAGACGGCTAATGCCAATCTATGTTACTACTTGCTGGTCTCTAGGACATCAGGTCTGTAGCAGAGGAATGAGGACTGTACTCTATTAATTTTCTGCAGTCCTACATAGATTAGTGTCTAACCTGTCATTAGGGATGCCACACCTGGCCTCCAGTTATTTAGCCCAGACTTATTCACCCCCCCCCCCCCCCCCAGCATCCAGGGTGTTAGTCAGACCCAGAATGCCAGCACAGCAGTCAGCAACAAATCCATAAATCCAACAGAATAAAGCTTCTAGGTCACACTTGGAAGTAAGTTTACTTTTTTTTAAAAGTAGAATCAAGCAGTTTCATGAAACCCACTAAATTTTAAATATTTCTCAAACTCTGACTCAAGTCAACTGCTTCAGAAGAAATGGCTTTGACTAAGGAGTTGTAATTAAGAAAAAATATAACATTTTGTGAGCCATTACCTATTAAATTATCACTTGTGAAATCTAAGTGATTATGTATTTTTTAATCATACTGTACCAAATATATATATATATATATATATATATATATATATATATATATATATATAAACACAGCATACCGTTTCCAAAGTGTACTTATTTGCTATATCACAAAAGATTGGTTCAAATGTGGAAAAAAATACATGTGCGACAAAGAACGTTTGACAAATGCTGACAGACAGTACAGTGTAGGGCATATAATACCAGACCAGTGATGGCGAACCTTGTGGGCTTGGCGTGTCAAAAATTCGAAAAATATCTCTCTTGACTTTGCTGGCATGTCACCCCCCCGAATAAAAGGGAAACAATTCTTTACATATTCATTTATTTAAAAAATGCAGTCCAATCATGTGTGCTGCTACATATTATAAAAGTAAAAGAAAAATCAGTGACTTACAATAGGGAAAATTATATGCTCTCTGATAATTGGGCTTAAAATAGTGCATCAAATATTACTCTACTTTTAATAGTAACTTTGAATTGAACTGATAAAAATATGGAACACATTGCATTTGATTTCATTTACATCAATTAATGACTTTTTTGTTGATGAGTTTTAATAAATAAGTGCAGGATCACATATTTCTTGTATTTTTCTTCATGCAGTTTCTTTGGTCATTTGTGTTGGTGAATGCTGGTGTGTCATAGGTTTGCCATCACTGTACTAGGCTATGAAGGAGCAGACATTGTTATAAAATGTACCTGTTAATAGTCACAGGCTGCAAAATTAAATGGTACAGCTGAAAACAGAATATCTACGGTGACCCTGATAACACTTTCCATTCATTAAATGGACAGAAGATAAAAGCTATTTAATGAAGCTAAACAATTGTTTCTTCCTTGTATATAACAGTTTTACATTCATAGATATTTCCAAAATATTATTGTAAAGGAACAGTTTTTATGCAAAAAATGCCAAATGCATAGCCACCTTTACCTTTCATAGTTACCTTACGTCTAAAAAGGTTGTGCAAACATATGTAGATTTGTTGCCTGTGTCTTGAATTTTTTGCAGAATCCCTTTTTTTTTTCTTGTTCACCTCTGAAAATAATCACTAGTAAATTGTTATAGTCATTATTTTATCTATTTATTTTTTGTTGCAGCGCCTGTATCGCCAAGGATATGAAAGTCAAAAGGACAAAGTCCACACTATATATCATACGCCATATATCCTTCAAGCTAAAAAGACACAGGAAAATCTCAATGATGTAAGTCGTACTTTAAAAAAAAAAACTTTAATTTCCTTTTGTTTTTACTAGTAGTCCAGTTAATTAATTGCATTCTTTTTTCCCCAGCTGATATACAGATCAGATTTTACCAAGTTACAAGGTCATATGATCTCAATGCCAATTACACCTCAACTAATCCATCATCGTTATGTGGGTGAAATCACCAGTGATGTAAGTATAAAAGCGCTGCTCTACATTAATTACTATTGTAAGAAACCTTACAAAATTATATATCATACCAGAATCCCAGAAATGAATTTATTATGGCTATCATTACATGTAGTTTAAGGTTCATCTGAAAAAAGCCAGATGTAGCAGTGCAGTTGAAAATGAAAACCAATAAAATCCTAAATGCAGGGAAGAATTAATACACAACTCTGCAAATGACTTAGTATTTTACATTCTGTGAAAAAAATATTAGCTGCTGATTCCATTTTAATCAGCATTTGGAACAGTACAGTCTAAATTTCAGAGATCTGTGTGGGTATTAACATAAACATTGTTCACATCATATATCGTCCCATCTTGATATGTTTAGAAACTAAAAAAATATAATGATAAATCTGACTTGGGAACACTCTATCAGGATATAGAGTTATACAGTTATAAAAAAGGATATACAGTTATTGCCATTTCTGTCACTGATTTCTGTATTTAATGCTTCCTCTTACACAAACATGCAACACGTTTAGTTTTAAGTTACCTCTAATGTTTTCATTTTTTGTTAACAGAACAAATACAAAGAAGATTTACAGTGGCTGAGAGGTATGAGCTGCTTCCTGTACGGTACTCCTGACATGATCCGTGCACGTGACTTCCATAAACGATGGGTAAGTTTGCTTTATTTTTAAATCTGCTAAATAACTTAGTGCATCTAAAACTATGTCTAAACCATGTTAATATTGAGCTTAAAATCTGTGCCAGTTTTGTAATTTATCATGTGCCCTAAATTTGTTTAAAACTATTAGAAAGAGCAGCACTGCAGTCTTATCTCCCTGAAGCTATTGTGAAGCTCTAGGAAAGAGTTTCCAAGGTAGTGAAGTACTTGAGCTCTGATTCATCACTAGGTATGACGGCAATTTTTTGATAATGAATAGATCAATACTGGCACAATTCAAAAATAATGGCCAGAATGCCAGAAACTGAAATCTGCATATTCTTATAAACATTTTCAGGCAATAATTTATTTTTTGGATGTGCATCACTGCTACGGTATCTGTGTAACATCTAGTTGTCATACATTCTTTTATCATTTGTCAAAAGGAGGAAAGTATTCCCCATAACGCCCCCTTAACAATACTTTTTTACAGTGGTACTCAGTGCAGGTTTGGGGTTAAGTAGCATTACATTTTAATCTAATATGGTGTTGAGATCATGAAATTCATTTCTAGGCCATGTGAAAAGAAACATGTGACCTTATCATGGTGGAAGGATTTGTTTGCTCATGTGATAATTTGAGTTCTCTTGTCTAGAACCTTATGCCTTTAGTAGCGTCACCTTTGACAGACTGACCTGAGAGAAGGGAAAAGACAGAGATCCAGAATGTACTCCATGATGGTTCTGTTAAAGCGCCTAAGAACCTTGTGCTGAACATGGATACCAGGGTCTATGCCTGAAGACAGAGCTAGGGGCTGGTATCCCATGCAGCCTAGCTGAGCTCAATATAAAAAAAGTTTTGTAAACACAGTGTGGGCACCCTCAACCTACCAGTTGAAGAAAGGAGTCAGGAAAACTGCCAGTCAAAATCCAAGCAGGAACTTTGTTTCATTACTCTTTGAATGACTGGGCTTTGAGAAATCACTATGCAGCCCTTTAGCACTCAGCATCTGCAACAACAGCAAATGATAGCATATCTCACAGAAGTAATAGGCACTGTTAGTTAGTTGTACCCATTTCCAGATCTATGTTTCATCTGTAGCTACGTCCTGACATAGGATTTTTGATGAATTGATAGGGAACCAGTTTATTCTTATGGTCAAAGCTAGAAGGTACTGAATCAGAGGGTAGGTGCCTTCTACTGTGGTAATGTTGTAGTAGCCAAGAGAAGAATTTAGAAATGCATATATGAAGACAAGGTAATTAGTAAAGTTAGCATTACTGTGTTATAGCAGATACAGTTCGTCTATGGTCAGGTTAAGATTGCTGAGCTAGAAACACGTCAATATCAAACAAAAGCTGTGAATTTACTTAGCATAACACAAATGAGGTAACAGACTCCTCCGTTATTAAGTCAGAATTAGAGATACTGTAAACCAAACTATTATTCATCCTGTTTTAGCCCAACAATCACAACAAGAAAAGCAGGGCAAAGCTAACTAGCCTAATCTGCAAGGCCATGGAACAGATTATCATGGACCTTATTAACAGGGTCATTGGCAACCTCCCAACACTTGACCCCACACAGTTTGGCTTTGTCAAGGGGAGATCATGTCTTTTAAATCTGGTTGACTTCTTTGAGACGGTCAACAAAGCCATGGATGAGGGGAAGACGGCGCGCACCACCTACCCTGACCTGTGCCTTTGACACTATTCCCCACTCGGGCATAATAGATAAACTCTGTCAACTAGGTATCAATCCATATGTTATCAGATGGGTAGCAAACAGGCTCACTGATAGAACCCACCTAGGGGAAGCCACCTCAAGCAGTAGACCCGTAATGAGCAGCGTACCCCAAGGCTCTGTCTTGGGGCTCTGTTATTCGGGATATACTTCTCTGAGGTGCAGGCCAAATCCAGTGTGCTATGGCTTAATAAGTTTGCAGATGACTGAAGGTTGGGCTCAGTCATCAAGTCCCCAAGTGATGCGGACGTCCTCCAAGAGGGTCTCACCCAAACAAATGACTGGTGCCAGAAACATGGCCTCAAGCTGAATGCCAAAAAATGCATTATCATCCTCTATGGGGAGAGTGACGTCTCCACATATTATCACAATAACAAAGTCCTAAGCACACAATCAGTTGTGAGGGATTTGGGCACCCAAGTTGATAGTAACCTGACTTTTAATCACCATGTTGCTTCCATTGTACGGAAAGTTTTCTACATGGCCCTCCTCATAAGTAAGGGTATCTCATCCAGGGACAAGGAGGTCATAACATCCCTGTATTCTTCTCTTATAAGGCCAATTATTGAGTACAACACCCCCTTCGGCATGTACCTCGCAAAGCACATGCAGCAGCTGGAGAGACAACAGAGGCTCCTCACCAGAAGAATCCAGGGCCTCAAACATCTACCATACACAGATAGGCTAAAAGCCCTGTCCCTCTACTCAGTTTCATACAGACTCCTCAGAGGTGACTTCTGTCTGGCATACAAAGCAATCTGTCTCTCTACTCAGTTTCATACATACTCAGCAGTGGTGACTTCTGTCTGGCATACAAAGCAATCTTACACCCCGCCTTGATGGGACTACTGTATATCCGCAAGTCAATTTCCACATGAGTAACCCACATGCGCAACCTCAACTTGGCCTGTGTCATCAATAGGACTTGTTGGCGGGACAGATTTGTCTCCAAGAGACCCCCCTCCATCTGTGGAATAGACTCCCTCTCCATGGCAAGCAGAGTACCTCATTATCCCTTTTTAAGTGCAACCTGGATAACTGGATGGGGAACAGAAAATGCATCCCTGCTGAACAGGGCTTTGGGTACTGACTTGTCTAAACATGGGCTAAACTCTTGGCTAGGCTTATAAGGGCTTCAGGGCCAATAGTCTAGTAATTTCCTATGATCCTATAATCCAAATTAAAAAAGTCCTAAGTAAAACGTACCAAAAACTTAGTCACAAAAGTCCTAAGTAAATTATTATTCCTGTCTTGTCTTTGTGCAGGTCAGGGGTAATCTTGAAAAAGTCAACATCATTGTTGTGTAATATGGTGTGTGGGGCTACTGGAAATGTTGTCTAGATAAGATAGCAATATAACATTTTACACTCACAAACCTCATATAAATTCTACACCTTGAGAGACACAGATTTTGTTACAACATTCGGAGGATTAACTTTACCAATCTTTAGTGAAAGCATTGCATTTAACCTACTCTTCATCTGAATCCAACACTGCTGGCATGGAATTATACACTCAAAAGTATTTCTAAAACATTCACTTGCATTTCTTGTATCTGATAAGTTTATATACATTAAGGGCTGGAAAAGACTGGCAAAATAAGTACATAACTTGTGCCAACTACCTTCCTAAGGAGGAAGAGAGACTGACACTGCTGTTCTTGTTCAAAAAATGTAGATACATTACTCCTCCCTGAATTGTTTCACTTCTTTTCCTATTTTCAGCAGGATACTAATGTCCAGCCCCCTCGATAATTCTTATAAACGTAATGTTCTTTAGTCACAGCCAATAAAAGACATTGCTACACTAGAATTTCCTTCTATAAAGTAGAATGGCTTTTCCAGCTGACCAGCTAAATGATAATTTGTTCATAATCTCTGATGAAGGTTTCAATGACATAATACATTTTTAGCAGACCCATTCTAGGTTTGAAAGGTAGAATAGTTTGCTTTTATGGACAGCAAGGATAGATAATTATTTACTGTATCTCTGCAGATTTCCTTGTCTTGAGTCAGAGTTTATTAGCATCAATGTATGATTCACACTATTTACTGTTCACATCTTTCTGGGAAGTTATATGGATTTGAAGTTAGATATTTAACATAATGAGCATACAATCTTTGATATACCGCATAGTTATGTTTTCACAGATAGGCGCAAACACTTCTAGTAAATTTGTAAGAAGAGATTACATCGGCAAGAGTATATTCCATATTCAGCATAGCAATTCTGTAATTCATATATAATGTTTTTTACTGCAAAGTCTTTGTTCTAGAAAAGGAATATTTTCCATTCATTGTGTTGTTTACATTACAGTGGCTTTTTTGCCTTGCTCTGGCTTCACCTCTAAAGCCAACTCCATCTGCAATGTCCAACATCATTGCTGACATATCTGCAGCTTTTATCAATTAATAGTCAGGGTTCCCAGCACGTGACATGCTTCTCAGTAAAGAAAAACTCTCGTTTGAATGTGAGAGTGTAATAGATCTTGAAACTATGATCCTCCAAGTGATTTTCAGACAATAGCACCTGTCTGGGCCCCCACATCCAGTTTTTTTTAGAAATAACAAACTCAGAGATCACATTACAGCTTTTAGTAAATTGCCTGATAAACCTGATTGTGGACCAAATGCTATCTGCCAAATAACATTAGTGTGCCATCTTTTGGTGAAAGTGCCGAATGTAAAGGTGATGATCTCTCTATTTATTCATTATGATATTTTATCTCCACACCTGCCAACCATCACATCACCTTCATGGACACTGTCACCTATTGGCATGTTGGACATGCTACACTTAAAGAAATCCCAATCCCTCAGAGCTACACGCTCCATGGATCTAAATCTTGTCATCACAATAAACAAAACATGCTGGAGGGATAGGTTCCTGACCCAGAGACTCCCCATACTCTGGAATAGACTGCCCATACATGTCAAGCAGAGTGCCTCTTTGGCCCTCTTCAAAAGGAACCTTGATGATCGGATGGGAGAAAGGAAATTCACCCCGGGGATCACGTCAGTCGCCCTGCTAGACAGGGGTCCAGGGAAGTAAATAGTGTGGGAATAAATAGACAGGAAATTGTTATGGCTAGGCTTGTATAGGCCCTAGGGCCGATAGCCTAGTACCAACCTATGAACCTTTGAACCTATTAATTCACCTTTATAAATCAAGAGCACAGCTGTAGAGGGGCCCCAATGTGATAGGCACCATCCACAGTCTTAAATGATGTAACTCCACCCTTCTCTATATCATAGGCACCATCCACAGTCTTGAGTGATGTAACTCCACCCTTCTCTATGTGATAGGCACCATCCACAGTCTTGAGTGATGTAACTCCACCCTTCTCTATGTGATAGACACCATCCACAGTCTTGAGTGATGTAACTCCACCCTTCTCTATGTGATAGGCACCATCCACAGTCTTGAGTGATGTAACTCCACCCTTCTCTATGTGATAGGCACCATCCACAGTCTTGAGTGATGTAACTCCACCCTTCTCTATTGCAAGAAACACCCCATGCACTTCCTAATCACAGTCAGGGTTTCTAGGACAGAATGTGCACCCCAGGCATGAGCAACAACCTTTTGCCCTCCGAGAAAGGTGAGCAAGCATGGCTTATCATTCCTGTGCCACCACCAGCTCATCCAGTGCTTGGGCCAGTAATTCAACCCAGGTCATTTGGGGCATAGTCTTGGTTTATATCTCTGTGATACAGAGCAGGACAACATCCTTTTGTTTATGCAGGAACTGTATAGTCTGTATACAGCTAAACAGCATTCAGACCTATAGCTCAATCACAGGAAACACATAGCTATAGAGAAGGAAGTGGAATTATAGAAACATCCAAAATGTGTGGAATGAAGTATCGTGTGCATTAGTTAACCTCCCCTTTTCCTGTCTACATCGAGTCAGATACATAGATTTTTGGTCTAACATGATGAATTACATTTCATCGTGATGAGTACTTTGACCATCTAAGTATAACTGCATTTTATGCTCTGTGTTTTGTAGCTTTCCAGTTTGTTCAGTGTTTGCTAGGTTTCCAGTCTGTTGTGTGTTTTGTAGGTTTTGAGTATTTTGTGTTTGCTAGGTTTCTGTTGAAACTACTGGGTGTTAAGATGCATTTAATTCCATTCATGGTTAACAGGCTCAGAATATACATTGCACTTAACTCTGAGTGATTCATTTTAAGATGTGCCATTAATAATACCAAAGAAAATATTTAAGTGTTTTTTCTTTAGGTAACTGTTAAATGGTTTTGCCTTTTCTTTGCAGTCAGAATACCCCATTGCAGCTAAGAAAATGCGTGACAAATACAGTGTTGTTATGGACACTCCTGAATACCGACATGTACAGGAGCTGAAGACACATCTGAGTGAGGTACTGTACTAAAACTTTTTCTTAAATTCAAGGCTTATAACTGCAAATTTTACTTAAAAGTAATTGTAGAAGTAACAATCTAACCCATTATTTATCCTTTCATGTTTTTAACAATATGTTCAAATGCAATCTGAGGGTCATGTTGCTCAACGCTAGATGTCTAAATCTCAAAATGCACTCCCTCGAAACACTCCTTAAAATGGAGAACATTGACATTTGTGCTGTAACAGAGACCTGGTTCAAGGCAGCAGAAAGTACCCCTGCACTACCAGGCTATAACTCATTCCACACCTTTCGGCCCCAGAACTTGGACCGAAGCTCGAAAGGCAGTGGTGTTTCCATATTCATAAAGGATGCGCACACCTCCAGACTGGTAGCCCAACATAACACATCAGAGATATTTCGGGTGCAGCTAACATTGGGTAAGACAGTGATTCAGGTCATAGCCTGCTATAGGTCCCCAACCATGTCCCAAGACTCACACTCCATGTTCCTAAGAGCCCTGGAGAATATTAGGGTCCACCCTAACACTCTCTTACTAGGCGACTTCAACTACCCCTCCATTAACTGGGAAAACTATTCATGTGCCAGTACACTTGCCCAACGTTTCCTGGAGTTCATTAATTCCAATCCCTTGGACCAGCTCATTCTTACCCCCACTAGGGGTAGCAACATCCTTGACCTGGTCATTACTAACATGGGTGACCACTGCTCTACACCAATAGTCAGTTCCTCCCTGGTCAGATCCGACCACAAACTAATCACCTAGGAAATCCACATCCCTCCCACCCCCACCCTATCCCCGCAAAGGTAACCACCATGAAAAACTTCTCCAAAGCTAGCTTTGGGCTCCTAAAAACAGAGGTGGCTAACTTCACTGCACCGATGCAAATGGAGAATAGTTGTATGACTGCCGAATCATGCACCAATGCACTATATGAACACGTACACAAATGGATGGATTTCTCCATAGCCAATAGAACCAAGAAGCTCTCCTCCAAAAAAAGGAAGTTAATGTGGTTGTACCCTGCCATAACAAACTCTACAACAGAAGGAGGAAACTGATGTGGAACAAGGTGAAGTCCCAAGAGTGGAAAAACTCCCTCATCAGCCTCAACAAAAAGTTGAGACCCCTCATCAAATCCTCTAAAGCTAGCTATGAAAACAGAATTGCAGCAGATAGTAAAGATAACCACAAAGCCTTCTATAGTTATGTAAAGAATCTCCACAGAAATACCCTGATTTGCTCTGAGCTACTGCACAATGGTACCTCCTATACCAAGCCAACAGATATTGCCAGTATACTGGCTGACAGATTCAGTGCCAACTTTACTCCTCCCCCCCCCCCAAAGGACCAATCACAATACCAGTAGATTCCCAGGCACCCAGTATTACAGCTGGACAGGTTAAAACAGCACTGTCCAAGGCCAAGAATACAGCTTCTATAGGACCTGACAATATCCCTGGCTGTGTTCTACATGAACTACCGAGTGAACTGGCACCTCATCTGTGTGCCTTGTTCAATCACAGCCTCACCTCAGGCTTTGTCCCTACCAAATAGCGCACTGCTAGAGTCATCCCTGTCCACAAAGGAGGAGTGACTACAGACCCTGGGAACTATCGCCCCATTAGCCTGATGAGCCTGATATGCAAAGCTATGGAACGCATCATCATGGACCTAATAAACAAGTATATAGGAAATCTCCAAAATCTGGATCCCACACAGTTTGGTTTTGTGAATGGTAGATCATGCCTGCTCAACTTGGTTGACTTCTTTGAGTCAGTCACCAGAGCTGTGGATAAAGGCAAGGTGATTCATACAGCCTACCTTGATCTGGCCAAAGCTTTTGATACCATTCCCCACTCAGAAATCATAGAAAAACTCACTAAGCTAGGCATCAACCCCTATATCACTAGGTGGGTTGCAAACTTGCTCACAGATAGAATCCACAGTGTGAAAGTAGCTGTCTCCAAGTCAGAGTACCAACCAGTCATGAGTGGAGTCCCAAAGGGTTCGGTCCCGAGTCCTCTCCTGTTTGGTATCTACTTCTCTGAAGTCCATGCCAACACGAAGGGAGTCTGGCTGGCAAAGTTTGCAGATGATTGCAAGTTGGGAGCTATTATTAACTCCCAAAATGATGTTGACATCCTACAGAATGGCCTCATTAAGACCAACGACTGGTGTCAGAACCATGGCCTTAAGCTCAATGCCAAAAAATGTGTCATCATCCCCTTTGGGAAAAAACCCAGTTCCCATGAATTACCACATTGATGGTAGTCCACTGAGCACAGAAGGCATTATAAGAGATCTGGGAACACAGGTTGACAGCAACCTCTCTTTTGATCACCACATTGCCACTGTGGTCAGAAAGTTCTTCTATGTGACACATCTCATTACTAAGGGTTTTGCATCCAGGAAAAAAAAGAGGTCATTGTCTCCCTCTACTCTTCCCTCATTAGGCCAATCATCAAGTACAATGCCCCATTTTGCATGTACCTCACTAGACACCTGCAACAACTGGTAGAGCCTGCAAAAGTATCTTGCAAAGAGGATCCTAGGCCTTAAACACTTCTCCTATATGGACAGACTCAAAAAACTCCAACTATTCTCTGTCTCATATCACCTACTTAGATGTGATCTCTGCTTGACTTACAAAGCTATGTCTGACCCAGCTCTGTTAGAAATACTACATCTAAAGAAATACCAATCCCACCACACCACATGCTCCAGAGACCTCAACCCCATTACCACAATTAACAGAACATGCTGAAGGGACAGGTTCATAACCCGGAGACTCGCCATGCTATGGAATAGACTTCCCATACGTGTCAAGCAGAGCACCTCACTGGCCCTCTTCGAGAGAAATCTTGATAAGTGGATGGGAAACAGAAAATTCACCCCGGGGATAACTCCAGTGTTTATTCTCGACAGAGGCACTGGGAACTAAGGTCAGGTAGCACTATGCCAGGGTAATCGTATGGCTAGGCTTGTAAAGGCCCCAGGGCCATTAGACTAGTACACACCTATGAACCTATGAACCTACAGTGTGAACCTGAAATCTATATACTTTTGATTTTGTTTTTATTTTTTAACTGTAACAAACTAATGATTAAAATTATATTTCAATGTTCATATATGTAATTCTGAAAGTGTATGTTTGTTTTCTGTAACTTAGCTGGTTTATAGAGCTGCTGGAAAAGAAGTGAAGACAAAGTACACACCTGTTTTGGATAGCGTGGACCTTCGACGAGCCAAACAAGGACAGAAAATACAGAGTCAGGTGAGAGCTCTTAAAACTAGTTGGATAATGTCACAATTCATTGTCTGAAACCAGTTTTTACTTGCACAGTTGAAGGTTATCATCAGTATTGTCTTCTTTATTGCAGTACCTGTATATAGAGTTGGCTAGCAAGCAGAGGCCCCACTATACTCCTGAAACAAAGACTCCATCTTTACAACATGCCAGAACAGTCAAGCATTTCAGCAGTGAGGTAAGACTTGTTTCTTATGCATACTACTGTTGCACTGCTGTGTTTTCTTCTAACTGGATACACAATCCTGTGGTTTTGTGCTACAGCCACAGAGGTATGCTGCTATCCATTACCAGAGGAAGAGGAGAAATAAAGAAGCTTCAACACCTGAAAGTGATACATGATTGCAGTCCCACCATACAGAATAAGCAATTCTAATATGAAATTTACATATATGTATTTTTGAATCCAAAAAATAGATATTCTTATTTCAATAATGGAAGACATTTTTCATTTTGAAAAATGCAGGTTCTGCACTTGGGTTATGTGATCTGGCAAACTCATAGGCAAGTCATCCATATTGACTGAATAAACCTAATCAGTAGAGCTGGACAAAAATACTTATTTCATCATTTCACATTTATACCAGAATGAATACTGTGAAAAAATATAATTGACTTGTGTTAATTAATATAGAATAAAGTGTTGTAGGTGATTATCACACATAGAAGATTTTTATCTTTGGTTATCTGTGATGTCATACTCAAACAGGGAATGAGTATTGACAGACGAATGAGTTTGTCCAGAATTATGGCAAGCTCTTCTAGTAGCGAGTGCCATTCCCTGTTTGCTGGTACCCTTAATATTTAAGTTGAGAAGCAAAAAAAAAAAAAAAAATAGAGAGAGAGAGAAAGAAAAGTCCTCTCTCTGAGTTTATTTTATTTTATTTATTATTTGTTAACTGGGAAAGTGCGACTTGGAACTAAGCCAATTTTCAGCAGAGGCCTGGGGAGAAACATTCCAGATGCATGTCTTTGTAATGTGGGAGGAAACCAGAGCACCTGGAGGAAACCCACACGAATGCAGGGAGGACATGCAGACTCCACACAGAAGGAACCCCAGCCAAGAATCGAACCAGAGAACCTCGTGGGGTGAGACGACAATGCTACCACTGCACCACTGCGCCGTCCGAGTTGAAAAAAGTCCAAAATGGCTTCTGCTAATAAGATGAAACAAACAAAACTAAGGTTCCCCTGATGGTCAATTATAGCTTCATAATGTAATCACACAAGAGTAAAGTCCAAGATAGTAGGACAGCAGCATTTAAATAGATTACTTCCTGTTTAAGGGTGACCTTGCAAGAGTGGGTGATCTCTATGTTGTAAGATAACAAGCATCTACATCAAGCAAGCTTGGGAAAAAAACAGTACTTCAGTTCTTTGATTTTTTAAAGGCCAAAATCTATTAACAAAGTTTGGGGAGGATGTGTGTGGGAAACTGAAGAGATTAAAGCAGAAAGAACGAAAGCATGCAAAAGTAACAAAATTTTCACAAGATGATCAGAGAAAATGCATTTTTAATTTCAGCATAATAGAGATATATCCCGTTTGGAAGTTAAGGTTAAAAACTGAAATACATATTGTAGCGAAGTGAAAAGATTAAATGCAGGCAGTAGCAACAAATTTTTTCTTCATTGTTCTGAGACTATGGAGACAGAAAGGTTTTCCAAAAAGTAACAGTATTTGTTAAAAAAAGCAATGAATGCACACAAATTCTTTTTCATCAAGTTCAGAACTGTAAATCAAAAACTGCAGAGAACAGTAAAGCTTAAAAGAGTGCAATCCAACCTATTACTGGTATTCAGTGATACATTGATGACATCTGGCACAGTTAGATTCAATTGCTTCCATTAAACAAGAATTGTTCTGGAGAGCCTGAGAAGCAATTATGTTTTTTATAGACCATTCAGAATTACATCAAAAATAGAAAAATAAAAAAAAAATGATGAAATGAATGGCGTCTTGGGTGCCTGAAAACGAAGACACGTTACAGTCGGATTTCCAAAAGGGATTCATATTCCAAATAAATGTAATGATGTTTATTGTCTAAAGAACAGTGACTGAGCTGGAGACATATATTCATAGATTTTTGTAATTTCCAACAGATTGTTATACAAAAAAGATAAGGCACAAGTACAGTTGTACAGGAAGCCTGTGAGTGTCAAACCAGATAGTTTACTTAGCAATTAGACAAAGATTAGGTGATAAACCAAGAGAATCACAAGAAAAGAAGTCATGCCAATGGGCCGTCTCATGTGTTAATATGGGACATTTTCTCTTTCACATCTTTATAGCTATTGACAGATAATCTTCCATAATGTGGATTGCTTATCATTCCCTTCACCTGAGTCCCCATCATCTCTAGTGACTCCTTTGTCACTTAGCACTATACTAAACTCTGAGTAGCTCTGCTTTTTTTTCTGGCAGTGGATAAAATTCATGCTTGAATGTAAAACTCTGTAGCCAAAGAATTCATACTACAGGGTCACATATTTGAATGACTATAACAGTCCAACCTTTTGGCATCTGTATTAAATAAATGTAATATCCTTGTTACAAGACGGTGTACATTCAGACATAAATGAGATCCTAATATGAAACCATGCCGTAAGTATTACATAGCGTGTTTTCTGCAGTTCATTTTATTTATTTATTTATTGCATTTGTTAACTGGGAAATGTTCACTGGGCCTGGAATGAGCCCATTTTCAGTGGAGGCCCAGGGAGAAAAGCTCCACAAAGTTACATACAAATAAAAATACTGATCACATTACAGAACAAAAAAAAATCATACAGTATTATTACATTGAATGTAACTGATAACAGAAACAAACAGTGAAAGGATTGCAATCATGGACATATAGAAGTAATAAATGGGATATATTCCAGTGACACATTAGCGAAAATCATCTACAAGTTCAGAGTGAGTATTCAAGTGACACGAGTATATCTGTAAGTACATATCTGTGATAGGTATAGTGTAAGTATAGTGGGAGATATAAGGACAAAGGGTGAGAAAGGCAGGATAAAGTGACAGGAAAGCAATAAGCAAGCAGAGTGATGGAAATGAAGTGACAGAAGTAGGGTCTATATTAGAACACGGAATATTTAAAATGTCGTGTCTTCTAATATCGACCCATTTTCAGCAAACGCTGAAAACATCAAAGAAACAGAAAACCAAATGTTTTTCCTAGGGAAAGAATTTGGTTGTATGTTTCTGTTGCTTCGGTATTTGCAGCGCTCTGGTGGAAAGTTACGGGTCGGGTTCAGGTAAGTGTGCAATTGTGTGGACGTGAGGGTTAGGGCGGGTTAGGTGAGTTAGGATTAGGCTGCGGGTCAAGGTAAGTGTGTGATTGTGTGGACGTGAGGGTTAGGGCGGGATAGGTGAGTTAGGGTTAGGGCGCGGGTGAGGTGACTGTGCGATAGTGACGGACCTTAGTGTTAGGGTTTGGGTTAAGGCAAATGGATAGTTAGTGGTGTATGTATAGTTTAGTGCAGGGTTAGGTGTAAGACTTTAGGTGTATGTGTGTGGATTGCTGTTTGTTTGGTGTGCTTGTGTTGTGTGTATGTGTTTTGGAACAGCGATGCTGCTCTGCTTGTTTGATATTTAGTATTTTCGATTAGTAGGGTTCGATATTAGAACAGTTCACATTTTAAATGTTCAGTGTTCTAATATAGACCCTAGAAGTATGGCACCAGGAAGATGAATCAGGAGTAGGGCTTGTGTGTTGGGGAGCAGGGGCATAACCATTGTGAGGAGAGATGTAGTTTGAGGGATTTTTTTTAAAGGAGGCTGGGTTGCTGATTGTTCTGATTGAAGGGGGGAGCTTATTCCATGCCTTGGAGACATTAAAGGAATATAGCATTTGACCATCTGAGAGCTTAGGTTTCTCTATGGATAGTAACATTTTGTTTTCAGACCTAAGGTGTCAGTTCGGATGGTACATAATCAGTATGGAGGAGAGGGAAGGGCAGGTTTCTGGTTGGTAGATGAGCTTCTGGGCTGTAGTTAATTGTACAAATGTGAGATAGTGAGGTAATTCAAGCTAATTTATTTGATGCAGAGAGGAACATTGATGGGTGGAATATTTTGCATTTGTAGCAAGTTTGGCGACTTTGTTATAGCAAGAGTCTAGTTTTGTTTTCAAGGAGGACTGTAGATTGGTGAGGATAGGAGTGCATATAGAAGTGTTGGAAGCAGGAAGGGTAAGGTCAAAGCTTTTTTTTGCAGTGAGACTGACAAAATAGTTATGCCTATACAGAGCACCTAGTTTTTGATGTTTTTTTTTTTATGTTACTGTAGATGTGAAGGTAAAGGTTAATTTGTCATCAATGATGACACCTAGTAACGACTTTAATGTTGGGAGTGAATGGTGAATAAAGACTTGTCAACAGAGTTGGATTTTTTGGGGGTGAATATTAAAAGTTTTGTTTTCTTGGGGTTGAGAGCAAGATGGTTCTGGGACATCCATGTTTCAGTGGAAGTAAATGCTTCTTGGATGAGATGCTGTAGAGTGGAGGCAGATTTAGCAGAGCAGATGATAGTTGAGTCTTCTGCATATTGGATGACAGTGCTGTGGATGAGGGAGGAATGAAAGTTATTGACAAATAACCTGAACAAGAGGGGTCCCAATATTGAGCCTTGGGGGACACCTGTATTTCTAGTTATGAAAGGGGATGAAGAATGTTGCCATTTAGTAGACTGCTGTCTGTTACTAAGATAGTGAGCAAACCATTGTAGGGTAGGGGAAGATAGTCGAGATTAGAGAGTTTAGGAAGCAGGAGGGAGTGAGATATAGTATTGAATGCCTTTGATAGATCTAGGAAGAGTGCTGAGACTGAGGAACCAGCATCTTGAGCTCTATTTACTATGTCGAGGAAGGAAATGAGGGCAGCGTTAGTACTATGTCCGGGCCTAAAGTCATGTTGAGTGGGAGAGAGGATTTGGTGTTGTATCAGGTGACTGAGATGCTGAGTGTGGATACATTTCTCAACTATTTTGGAGATTGGGGAAAGAATGGCAATGGGACAGAAATTTGAGATGTCGGAGTTATAGCCACCTTTGTAAAGTGGAAGAATAAATGCTTTTTTTCCAGATAACAGGTATGCAGGATTCCTGAAAGGACCTGTTTAGGAAGATACTGATAGGATATACAATGGAGAAGGCTGATAGTTGTAAGTATTCTGCGTGCAAGTTATCAGAGGCATTTGTACAGGGTCTGAGTTTGTGAAGAACTTTTTTGATAGTGGAGGTGGGTATGGGTGTTAGTGTAAAAGGAGGTAGAAGATTAGAAGGTGAGTGCACAGGTGGAGTACCTGGTGGGTCAGCTGTGATAGGTGGGAAGGTGGTGATAAGTTTATGTATGGTGTCTATAAAGTATGTGTTGAAGAGGGAGGCTATCTCAGAGGGAGTTTTTTCTTGGTTTGGCCATGGGTTGTTATTAGTTCCAGGGTGGAGTAGGGAGTTGAATGCACCCCAGAAACTCTTGGAGTTCAGTTTATGTTGGTCTTGGATAGCCTGGAAGTATTCCAAATATACACTCCAAAATATCAAATGCAACACTTCAGTTGCTTCACACATTGCCTTTGCTTTAAAAAAAAACTGACATGAGCTTTGTATCACAGAATAATGCAGATGTCCACATACTATTTCAGCTGTACTCGTTTTCCTATTTCCTATTCTATGCAGTTTACTTATTTTTGAAATTACAAACATTTATGATTGTATTGGTTACTCAGCCATCTTTAATGTATAACAAGAACAAATTTAATGCCTATAACATAGCAGATATGTTAGATTTCAAGTTCTATTGCTTGATGTATGCTGAGGTAAACATCTTTATTACCAGGATATTGATTCATTTTTCCTTTATTTCCACAGAAAACATACAAAGAACAGTATGAGAAGATGAAGTTTAGGTATACAACCATTGCAGATACACCTTTCCTCCTTAGAGCTAAAAAATCTTACGTGAATGCAAGTGATGTAAGTAGCCTGATAAAACATTTTGCTTTTTTTGATGTGTAAAGACTGGAGTTTTTAACCTTAACTGCAGTCTTTGCGGACTTGTTTTTTAAATTATTATACTGTTTTCTGTCTGCTTGTTTTTTAGCTGCGCTATAAGGAAACGTATGAAAGTCAGAAAGGTCGCTACCATACAGTGAAGGATGCCCGGGATATAGTCTACCATCGCAAAGTCACAGATGATATAAGCAATGTGAGTATATCATTTGCATAATATGTATAACAATCTGTACACATAAAAGAAATAGCATTATAATATGATTGTATCTAGGAAGTGAAGCTTTCCTTTTTTTACTTTGTGAATTTATACCTGAGAAAATATTAGTAATATAGAATTTTAGTTTTTAGCAATGTTAAAAATAAATGCGACCTTATGTCATAATGTCATATTAAAGCATATTAACTATTAGAATGGAAATTTTGTCCATTTCTAGTAAAAGATATTCTGGTATACTTTGCTGGTTACATGGTTCACAAGTATTTGATTGACATTTTGTCTAATCATAGAACTGCAGTATATTTTTTTAAAACAGTAATGCAACACTGCTCTTGCATGGGTGCAGTACTTGTAATATATTTACTAAAAGAGGCACAGTGTTTATTTTCATATCTACTCACAATTATAGAACATCAGAAACACAGTATTTGTTATAAAAACGTTTATCTGTTTGTAAAACATTACAGCTACAGCATTTATTTTGTATGTGTGCACCATTTATAAAACATCACAGGAGCAGCGTGTGTCTTCTTATACAAAAACCTATTTGTAGAACAGCACACTAACAACATTTTTTGTACCTGCACACTTGTTTGTAAAATACAACAGGTGTGCTATTTGTTTTCATATATGTGCATCCATTAGTAAAACATTGCAGGTATAGTGTTTGCTTTCATATGTGTGCATGCATTTCTAAAACACAGGCGACATATTTATTTCCATGCCTGTATACCCATTTTATAAAAGTTCACTGGTGCATTATCTGTTTTTTATAAATGCAGATCCATTCAGAAACTATCACAGCACATCATTTGTTTTCATAGAAGCCTACCCATTTGTAAAACATGGCAGGTGTAGTACTTGTTTTTCCAAAATCATATTAATTTATAAAATATCACTGGGACAGTATCTCCTTTTGTACCTAATCAACAATTTATAAAATAGCACAGCATGTCTCTTTTCCTTTTTGGAAAGGTCATGTAAGAAAATATGGCTAAAGGGAATGTCGATAATGCCTGATATAACTGTTGTTGTCTGATTTCAGTGTATTAGACTAGTAAAACAGGAACATTTACTACAAGAAGCAGCAGTGACTTTGGAAAACTTACCATACATAAAGAGACAACTTACTTTGTTTTAATGTCACTTAAAATAATCCAAATGTCTTAACTCAGTCAGTAAGTTAAAAGGAGAAAAATGCTCAATATTGACCACAAGAAATCCAACAAAAAGGCACTCGGAAGGAGAAATCATGCCAACCCGCCAGTAATAAAAATTTGACTTTGTGTTTATTTAAGCCAAAGCTGTACCACGTAATCTCATAAACACTTAACTGTTACACCGCACTTTTGTCTTTAAAATAAGACTTCATTAGTAGTCTTTAACTCAGTCCTAATTTGTGTTAGGCATGGGTTGGCATTTTTAACAACATTCAAATACTGCATGTGCATTAGCAGTATCATTTATTTAACAACAATTCCACATTAAGATTTATTTGAAAAGATGAAGTCGCACTGTGATACAACAGGCAGCTTTGATTTTATGTTAACTTTCCTTTGTGATATCCATTGTGTCTTTCTTAATTATCCCACAGTGCAGCATATTTTTACTCATAATAGTTTACTTCCGGAACATACTAATACACTCAGTAATGAAAATAACTATCATAATTGTTCTAAGCCATAACAGCATCTCTGATTCTTCATACTTTTTTTCCCTATACCAGGTAAAGTACAAGGAGAAATACATTAGCCAGCTTGGGTTATGGAGCAACATTCCAGATCGACCAGAACACTTCCACCATCGTTTGGTGACAGATAATGTTAGCGACGTATGTATCAATTTGATTTTCTCATTATACTTTATTATGGCTTTACATAAGTGAGTAAATGCTGTGCTTAACACTGAATTAGACCTCAAAGATTACTAAGTCATAGATTTTAGGCCTTTGTGTATAAAACTCAGATTTGTAATTAAGAAACCACTATTAGGTTTAAATTCAGATGTGTTTAATGAATGCTAAAAGTTGAAATAACACATAGAAATGAGAAGTAATAATTTGACAGAAAATTATCTTATGGTTGTCAGGGCCCAGTGTTTAGCAGCCTTGCGTCAATGTTATTGATTCTCCAATTTATTTCTCAGCTGGGGTACCTTCTTTGTACAGACTACATGTGCCTCTTGAATCCACATTTTTTTCTAAAAGTATTGTATCTTTCTGTATCACAAAAACATGCCATAGATGAAATAGCAATCTTCCAAATTGTTTGTAGGAGCATGCGCACATGCACATGTCCCATATAAACAAAAAAGATAAATTGAACTTTTGACAGATGGTATATGTACCTCTAATCCTGTAACCATAGAGATACAGGGAAAATGTAGAAACCCTGCAAAGCTGGGAAATACAGTACTGCAGTTTATCAAACAAATAAAAAGCATTTATGGACAGATGAGAAAGCATTCATAGACTGATTAATTCAGCAAGACGGGATTATGAAAATTGAATTCCAAGACACACCATTATCAAGTGGTAGATTTTCTGCTGTGATGTATATTGCTTATGCAGTGGTGACAATTACATTTCATTACTTAGGTTGTAAAACAGTTGAGGTAAAAAGGAATACATGAACAGGTTTACAAAACACCAAGAAGAATTTTTTTGAACACAGTATCCTTGGTTTGGTGTTATGAGATTTACAAAACAGTAAATGGACTTAAAAAACAGTACTGTGTGAAGAACTGAAACCTGACGGCAGAAGCAGCAAGAAGGGTATATGTGATCCAGTGTTTATACGGGGAAAACTTACGGGATAGAATGATAAATGATGTTCCAGCATTATGACTGGAAAACTGTATGGCATAGTATATCGTAGCTGTAAAGCTGACGAGTTGCAAAATGCTAACTTGGCTCCTACTTCATTATATTGTAACCCTAATCCTACCCACTTATTTAAATCAGAAATTAACTACTGGCCTAGCTGGGAATAAACATTTACTAATGTTAAAATAAAAAGTAAATGATTTATAATTTATGAACCTAATTGTTAAACAAGTCTGAATCTGAGCTATAAACTACCCATTACTGATAAATGTCATAACAGATACAACTGATGTAGGGATTTTTCTACACGTAGAGTTGTGGATGTATGGCTGTATGAGACATCTTTTTTTTTTTTGAGCATCACCTGATTAAGAAAAAGTTAGATTCAAGAAGACATTATGAAGTAGATTCATGATATAATGCATCTGAAAGCCTTACTAGCAGCTATTAATTATTGCATTGTAAAACAGAATACTTTTATGTAGTTCTGTTAAAGTTTTATTCAATATTGTAGTTTAGGCATACATTGTGCATATTATAATTTATATTATGCTAACACTGAGTTTCTTTTTTTCTTCCGTCGTGAAGTTCAAATACAAGGAAGACCTTGAATCTTTGAAAGGAGTTGGATGCTATGTCTGGGACACTCCTGACCTTGTATTGGCTGGGCAAAACACTCAGCTGTATAGTATGGTATGTATTTTAAAAGAATTATTATAAAATATAACATGTGTTCTTGAAAATCACGCTGTTCCTCCTAGACTTATCACCAGTTACCAGTCACAGACAAAAATGTTCAAGAAAAAAAATCACTTTATATATCCTAATACTTACAATGATGTACTGGCTTGCCCCCAGATCCTGAACTGGATAAAGATGGTAACTGGAAAATGAATGATTGATATAATAAACTGAAGTTCAAGAGAAGTACCTCTCCAGCAGAGGACATGTGTATATGTATTGTGTATCTGCTAGTTATGACTATTTCCCCTTGTAAAGCCAGAAATTTATTATAATAAAACTTTGATGAATCAGTTACCTTTATTTACCTTACCGCATAAGCAGAAATATAAATCATAAAATAATATGCATTCATTTCCTAATTCATAGAGAACTAACTGTTCAACAACTGAAAAGACATTGCCTTAAAATCGCAGAGGTATTGCAGGTCCCCTTTTTAACTAATTTGTTTTTTCTTGCATATCTTACTATGTGTTATGCTTTAATCAGCAATTATGCTTGCCATATTTTAATAACAACAGTAATGACCATATGAAAAGGATGCAAATTTCAATGTCTTTCAACCGTTAAATTGCTGTAAAGATTTACTGTCTGGATTTTATTTAAACCTAAGTTGTAATAATATCTTCTTTTATGTATTTCTTACCTTCTTCTCTTCACATATGAATTACACAGCCACATACATATATATCATAGGAGCATTTCATCAATGACATTTTTTTTAGCAGATCTATATGCATAGATTTCTAATGAGTATTTTCTTCCTTTTGTAGTATAAATATCGTGAGTCACATGAGAAGGAGCGGGGTAAGTTCAAGTGTGAAGCCGATACACCTATCGTGAGGCACTGCAAGTACGCAGCCGAGCTTGTCAATGAGGTAAGATGAATTGAACTTGCACAGTCGGTCATCATCAGCCCTGCACTAGTTAAAGGACTCTAACCATGAGGATATCCTTCTCTAGTCCCTGTGTTTTGCATTCATTCTCTTTGTTTCCTTCACCAGCTCACTTCTGCCTCACTCAGGTTATAGGAGGTATAACAATCTATTTCCTGAATCCTTTCTTTATTGATGATGGAAGATATAAATATCATGAAATGCCCTTGGCTCCTCATACATTCATAGGTATTTTACTGAGTACCCATCCTGCCCCAGAGAGCCCAGCATTTTCAAATGACTTATCAAGTATAATCTCATTACATCCAGTAAGTACTGGAACAACATTTTTATAGATATAATGCCACCCAGGTTGAGTGTTATAGATTAATATACTGGGACTGCACTCCCAATACCCCTTAAAATATACAACATACTCTAAGTTACACAACTTAGGAGAAGCCATTTATCTCCTTTGGTGGATTGGATTGGAGTCTGTGCAGAGGACAGGTTTGCCTGTAATGATTTGCTGTTGCTCCTTACCTAATTTACTAAGATTTTATTTGTTCCTGTTCCTACCTATTCACACAGTCTTTTAGCTGGTGTATGAGAAAGCATAGGAGACATTTATTAAACTGTGTTTCACTGTTAACATCTAAATATTACAAGCAGGAACAAGCCTGTGTGGTGCCCTTAGTATGAGCCTAGGCATTCCCTGTTCAAGATTAATCCCTACCTATATGGTATTGTGCATTTACCATTCTACCCCTATATGGTATTGTGGAGTTACCATTCTACCCCTATATGGTATTGTATATTTACCATTCTATCTCTAATCCATCCTCACCCCACAAAAAAACAGCATGCATGTCCAACAGCTATATGATTCATTATAGTCTTGTCTAGCAGGTGCTAACAGGTGCCCAGTCTGTCTGTCTGTCTAATACTGGTTCACTGCAGTTGGTTACTTTTTCCTAGTGAAAGCCAAAGTCCATATTCACCACAGTAAATCTAGGATATCCAGAATGACTAAGCACATCCATCAAATTCTGTTTCAACCACTGCAGTAATTCCAAACATAATGTTTGAGTAGTCTGTACTGCCTGAGTCTGCCAGTTGTCTGAGGCCTAAAATCCTTGTACTTGGGAAATCTTCCTGTGATGTAATAGTACAATTACTACGCTTGTTTCCTCCAATATGCAAAGAATTTTCATCAGATCTCCTTTATGTCTGGCTTGTTCCTAATGCTCAGGAGGTATTGCAAAGTGGCTAGTCACAGGCAGTAACCCTAAGGGCTGAACACACACACTAGTGCAACAAAATGCAGTACCTTACAATAACCACCCTTGAGCTCAGCAGTTCAGCTGAGGTTTGATCCCCGATCCAGGTGCTATTTAAGGATTATCATCCATCTAAATAAAGTTTATGTGTCATAACTATAAAAATAGAAACATTTTAATGAACCCTGAAACTACAATAACAAATCTGTTGTTTCTAGTGCACTGCACAGCTGTTTGGTATTCAGCTTTACTATTAATTTACTCCATTTTACATTTTTGTGCCTTAAGTGATGTATGACATCTTGGAAATTCATATATTAAAAGGAACTATCTTGAGAAATGCAGTATAGGTATAAACACAAAATGTATATTTATTGCTACCATGATTTCATGATTTTTACTGTAAAACTTGACATTTCAACATCAAGCAGTTTTTTCACTGTTTAGTTCACTATGCATTTTCTAATAAAATAAATATGTTATTATGTCAGTTAAAATCCTTTATAGTAATCCAGGTTTTGGGGTAATGTTGAACATGGTGATGCTGAGGGGAGGGGGTTAAACTAGGGTGCTGTACAAGGCAGAGGTGTCCCCTGTCATTGCTACTGGTATTGGAGTGGTACACAGCAGAACTGAAAGAAGTTTTAGGAGGAACTGGCTGAAGGTGGTGGTCTACTTTATATATGTTTGTAGATGATTATATCTTCCTAACAGAGAAGCTGATGGAAGTTGAAGGGGGACTGTTAGAGGACCTTAGGCATTTTGAGGAGATTTCAGGCTGAGAAGAGGTATACAGAGTTCCCATATATACTGGTTAAGCTGACATACTTAATTGTGAGAGTGGGGAATGCAGTGAACAAAAGAAAGTGAAAATGAACTGTTAAAAGACCTTGGGTGAGATACTATTGTTGCTTAGTAAATGTAAACAGTTAAATTTTGAGTTAGCAGACAAGACTGAGTTTGTAAACAGGAAATTATGTTGAAAGTTGTATATGAATCACATACCAAATGAGAGATAAAGTAAAATGGTATCCTGCAAAAAGCAGTGATAGTTTATGAGTAAGATGGAATAAGACCAAGGCTGTATAGTGAAATACTAACAGTAGAAAAACTTGGGGCTGCCATATTTCAAGGAATGTGCATATGGAATGTGAGAAGATGAGGAAGATAGAATAAGAAATGAATATGAAAGGCGGATGGCTAGAAAACAGGGGAAGGAAAAGTTGGAGAAGGCATGCTGACAGGTGTGTCAGAATATGGAAAGAAGTGAAAGGAAATATGAGAAAAACTTTGGAGGAACAAAGCATTATACTAAATTATGTTATTGCATTTTATTAACTAGATGAGTGAACTGTTTCTGGGATCCTTTTCAACTTCTGCCTCTTCTACAGGGCAGAGACACTGTAATTCATTGCAAATTCAGTGCAGATGGTTGACCAAGATCCATATTACATATCATCACAACAGCTTCTATTCATAGATAATGTAACAGTGGATTATAACATCACTCCATTTGAAGTTATAGGCTGCTGATTGCATAGGCACACAAGTATCATAGGTAATATTTACATTATGGGGGTGCTGAGTAGACGTTGTGACTTATTTATTAAATACTGTGTAACTTTGAAATATTAAGCAGAATAATCATACATAAAAATATAAAATGTATATATGAATGTATTAATAATAAAATAAATGCAATGTAGCTTTACACAGTTTATTTTCTAAGAATAAAAAATGCCATCCAGGCGGAGTGTTACAGTGGTGGAGGACTTCCCCACTCCTAGAAGGTCTGTTATTTTCCCATGCTCACCCTGTCGGGCACTATTACTTGCATAATGTGAGGAACATGGGTAATATAAGTAAAATATAAGTAAAATAAGGTTTGTAGGTATGAAAAAAGAAAATATGAGATCGAAAGAAAATGGGATCAAACGTCAGTCAGTTAACGAGAGGGAGAATGAAAAAATGTGCATGTTTAAATAGTTGCAGTTAGAGCAGTTTTCAGAGTTATCTGCAGGTCAGGAGTATGATGTGATGGGGAGGAAATGAAAGGAAGGCGATAGCACCTCTAAAAGGAATGGTTTATGTGAAAAAAAAAGAGAAAGAAGAAATTATTTACAGATGTTGTGATGAAAAAATAAGTTAGCAGCCCATGAAGAGGTTGGAAACACTTTGGAACAAAAAACTGCTAAACCAACTTATTGTGAAAAACTGAGAGAAAGTATGGAAAATGAGAAAGGTAATGCTGTTTTTTTTTTTTTTTTTTCAGTTAGGTGTATTACAGACGTATTATTTAATCATTATTAAATGCATAGGCAACATCTTGGCCTACATGGTATTTGTAAGGTGGAAGTAAATGCGAAATAATGGAGGTGAAGCAGAAAGGTTGCAGGACTTTATCATGTGATGTGAGAATGCCAGTGTGTAGGGAATGTTGGGAGATGTATAGCAGTTCTTGGAGAAGTAGGGAATACCTTGCTAGAAAGGCATTTAGTAGGGAAGGACAAGAAGAGGGATGTCAGAAGAGTGAAGAATTATGGGATTGGATTATGCATACTTCAAGGGGGATGAAATAGTCTAAATCATGGCAGCCCAGTGACTCATTTGTAAGATATCTGTCTCACAGTTCCGGGTTCAGCCCTGACCTCTGTTCAGTGGCTATGTTGTCCTTTGTGTGTTCTTTCCATATTTATGTGAGTATTCTCCAGGTTCTCTCGTTATCTCCCACCTCCAGAAATATGCTGGTCAATTGGATACACTAAATTATCCATATGTTGTATTTATCTTTGCCCCTGTGGCCTGGTTCATGGCTGAAAACAGCCCAAGAACCATCAGTTCACTTACTTGGTTAACAAATAAATTAAAACTGGGGAAGAATGGAGATTATAAGGTAGCAGGAGAAGTGCAGAAAGGGAAAGGGGGGTGAGGTGGTTCTTAAAAGAATGAGAGGAAATAATTAGCCAATTAAAAGATCTAGACTAAAGAAGGGGAGCTCAAATTGAATCTTTCTTGTTGGAACTGAGATATGATTGAGATCAAGGGGTAACAAGTGTGGAGATGATTGCTAAGTGTGTAGAAATGTTATGTTTATTAAAAAAAACGTTTAAAGGATCTTAAAGATATGCTCTGTTTAAAAAACTTCCCATGGTAATGAATATAGTGACAATAAGAAAATTATAAATTCATTACATACTATTGTGACTGAATCTGTGTTTGTATTCAAAGTGTTTAGTGTAAAAATGTTGAGTTTTACAACATGTTTAAAATGGGCTTTATTATTGTATAGGGTACTAGCAAAATGTTGCATGAGTCATTGTATTTGCTAAATAGTTTTTACAGGAATTATTAAATTATGTAAAATACCAGTTACTTAGGTATATATTGTGGCACAGGCTTAACAGAGCCACGAAAGAAGTTAATGCCTTTAAAGCTCAGTATATTTGCAAGTGCCTCTACAAAGGCAGCTAGGAATCCATGTCATGCCCAGAATTAGATATAATTTCCTAGCAGAACTGTGGGGAAGTCTCTATGATAAAGCTAGAAAGATATATGACACAGAGTGATACAAATATATGGTAATTCTATGCCAGCATAGCATGGATGCATAGCTTAATGAACATCTTAACCAATAGTATGAGACTATGGGAGGCTGAAGGTTGGGATAGATGAAAAATAAGCCACACCGCCAAATCCTCTTCTTCACCTAACAGCAAGCCCTGGTGTACCAGTTGCCACTCTTTCGCTATACCAGTAGTGCACAGCCTGTTCTGAAGTGTACACTCCCTGATGTAGAACAGGCCAAGGCCACTGGGAGGCAGATAATTACTGCTGTGTTGGATAGGATCACACACACATGCTTCTATGTATCCTGAGTTATTCAAGACTATAGAGTGACAGATGTAGGTTGAAGTCAAACAAAATGACTTACTTTTATCAGAAATAAGTACTGTTTATTAATTAGTTTATTTAAGCTTACGTGTAGAGAAAAATGAATGTGATCTATTGTATGGTTGCACTGTTTTGCAAGTGTTTTCTCTTCTGGCTATAACACAATTTGATATTCTGACCAGAGATTATACAGAGCTGACTTTGAGAAATCGAAAGATAAGTACAACGTTGTTTTGGATGAGCCTAGATTCCTGCTGGCCAAACATGCAAGCAAACAGATTAGCCAGGTAATAGCAGCAGTGACCAGGTGCTCTCCTAAGCTGCACCTTTCCTGTTGCCGTGGATGTCAACTGTAGCATCTGAGACTCTCTTAAAATAAAATGTCATGATATTTTCATCATGACATTTCTCCAGTCCTTCTCTCTTCTCCTTGTGTTTTTGCCACTCAAACTGTACAAAAACGTATAATAAGTGAGTTTGCTTTGCTCTATGTACTTTTGTACGGCCCTTATTTTAACAAGATTGGGTACATAATAAGCATTTAACATGTATGCAGGTTGTTTTTTACTATTTATAGTTAAAATATAAATGAAATGAAATGGCTTTTACACAATAAGTATGATGCCAGTTTATAACCCAGAATACTATATCACCAGGCAAATAATATGAAATAAAAAAGATAATTAATTTCTCTCACAGCACAAATATGAAGTGCAGTACTGTCTTATAGAAGACAAATTGTTGCACAGTGACTTGCCATTACAAAAGTACATTCAGCATGGCTGTGAATCTCACTACAGTGAGTGAGCTCCAGAATTACACTCTCTGCTGTTATCTCGTTTCATGTTTTTTTTTCTGTTACTCTCTGCATGGTGTGTTTCTCTGTTGACAGAAAAAATATAAGTCTAGCGCCAAGCTGTTGCTACAGCAAGGATGCAATGAGATTCTTCGACCTGACATGTTGGTTGCACTCTACAACACAGGCATGTGGAGCAAGGTAAAACTGTAGCGAACAACTGTCAGCTTGTCTAACTGCACGTCTAAACTGCATTATATTAGTTTCTCCTCAGCTACTGTTTAGTAACAGACACAGCACATCTGTTTAACATCTTACTGGTGGGATTTGATTTGTGTTGTATAATGAAATGTACATGCATATATATCACTCTTATACATGATACATTCTTGCAGTAAGTTTATTTAGCATACACTTCCCGATCTCTCATATGCAATGGAAAATTAGCATGTCAGTGCTGAACTGATTTACCTTGTACAAGAACAGCTATTAGCTATCACCAACCATAAAAGAGAGTATGTGGTATGAAATGCAACACATCAATACAGGGAACAACAAACTGAAAGTCGGTCAAAGTCCTTCAGGTAGGATGTTGAAACTATTAGTGGTAAACAGTGGTGCAGCAGTTAGCACTGTCACCTCACAGCAAGAGAGTCCCCGATTTGATTCTTGGCTGGGGTGCCTTCTGTGTGGAGTCTGGATGTCCTCCATGTGTTTGAGTGGGTTTCCTCTGGGTGCATTGCAAAGACATGCAGTAGGTGGATTGGACTGTTTCAATTGACCATAGGTTTAAGTGTGTGTGAGTGTGCACGGTATGGAAGAACAGCCATGACAGGGCTAGCCACCCGGTGGTGTGAACCATCACTGAAAATACGCATGCACACATAAGACACATACACAGACAGACATACAGACACACATGCACATACACACATGCACATACACACATGCACATACACACATGCACATGCACACATGCACATACACACATGCACATGCACACATGCACACATGCACATGCACACATGCACATGCACACAATAGTTAGTACATCAGATAAGATTCTTTTCTTTTCATAATTCTTTAGTTTTGTAAACTAATAGTGTTGGTGTGCATGTTCTGCATGCAAACTGTTTGTGTATAATTAAAATATATATAGCTGTGCATCTAAATCTTTGAAAATGTCTGTACAGGCTGCTAAGTGGTAGTATTTATTAAGCATGTACGCATATTCAAATGAACACTTCTTTTCTATCCATATTAACATTTAGCAGATATGATTGCTTGCACTGAATGATAATAGTATTGTTCCGATAAATAGCACATTCTCTGTTCAGAAATTTCTAAATGTACATCTAAAGCAAGTGTGAAAGACACTAACATTTGAAATGAATTCTCATTTACATAAACAGTATTGTTTCTTACTCAAATAACATGATTTAATGGTATTCGTTCCATCAACATATGTATTTAAATAGATGGTAAAGGCTCCAAGTAACACTGAGAAAGCAAAAAGAGTATATTCCCTTTACTGCATCAGTGAACAAAGGAAAACTATATTGTATCTTAAAATATTTTGTAATAATGCATCTCAGTCCAGATAAAATAACATATCACATGTACATAAACATTTCACCCACATCCAGTATTATATCTTAAAAGAATAAAATACAAACAAACAAATTAAGCTACCTATTGGTAAATACTGAATCTGTGACAAATGAGCCAAGGAGCAGGGTCTACTGATTCAGTACGTAATTTATATTTCATGTTGTATACTAGTTGCAAAATACAAGTATTAGCAATAAACCAGAATCTCATTAAAATTCAGTAATTGACCTTGGTAGGATATAAAAATGTCAAGGCTGATTTTCATTTAATGCAGTCATTATGATTTATACAAAATGCCCTGACTAAAATTACATATTGATGTATCTATGTTTTACTGTAATATTTACTGAATATAACACACATTAGGCACTGTATTTACAATCAGACAATTTTCTACATGTGCAAGTAGCTCAAAGTTCTATAGGGTAGACATTGAAAGTTGTAGCAATGCAAGTTTTTGTTGACTCACCATTCATCAAAAGTTAAACACTAAAATTAGGGTTGCCACCTTTTCAAATGTCCAAAGTGGGACATTTTTTGTAGAAACATGAGATTTTGCAGGACAAAACATACCAACAGCCAGTGCAAAGGACAGAACTTTACTTTTTTGACAAATTAAAAGGTTATTCTTATAGCATTTGAGTTGCTTTTGCTATTTCATATAACATTAGGTGTTTCAGATGCAAAATAACTTTTATGTAACTATTAAAGAAAACTTGGGAAATATTTTTTCTCCTAAAATCTCAGGACATTTGCCATTTTTTAGTTTTTTCCGCAGGACACAACTGTCCAAAGAGGGACTGTCCCTCACAAAGAGGGAGAGGTGGTAACCCTAATGATGAGTCAACCCCCCCCCCAAAAAAAACACACAAAATCTTTTCTGCAGGGGGGATGCCATCCTGTGTCCCCCATATGGGGGATTCCATCCCCATCCCAAAATTATAAACCAACTCAATAGTCATACAATATTTGAGATAAGGGCAAAACCCTCCACTATGACATTTTTTTAACTAAAGCCCCTCAAACACCAGTGATTCTATGAAGCGTAGGTAAGGCCCAGATTCACTATTCATTTTATATCCTTCCTGGCAAAAAATCATGTTATTGAGTCATTTTAATGCCTGATCAGATAATTAACATGTAATCAATGTGTTTTTGCATTGTTAAACTGGCTGTAAGCAGCACCAATTATGTAATACAAAATGTTACAAATTTTACTTCACTTGTGCATTAAGCTGATTTTCTGCTTTGATTACCTTTTTCATTTTTTATTAGTGGAAATACAGAGAGGACTACGAAAGAGAAAAAGACAAATACACAACAGTCCTGGACACTCCTGAAAACCAGCGAACTCACAAGGCCAGCAAACAGATAAGTGATGTGAGTTCAATGCATACATTAAGTAGACATTTATCAGTAGGCATGCTTAATTTTATCTAGATACATATTGTCATTTTCCTGCAACTTTTGTTGTTATCCAAGGGCTGTGTGATATGACTGAATGTCTAAAGTCAGAAATTATCCATAAACCATAGTTTCTAAGATAAATGCTATAAAAAGTATAATGGTAAGCAGCTTTGTTAGTTACATTTAGTACTGTTTGTTTGAGAAAACAAATAATTAAAATATTATTTATAGTATTAAAAGTGTTAGTTTAATGGCAAATCTTCCAAATGTGGTATTTTTTTTCTTTTAACCACCTGCATGATATCATTCACATACTATCAACATTGTACTTGCAATTAACTTTAAGTATCCAGCAATGTTTATGTGACTGGCACTTTAGAACAGTTGTGACATTTGCCACTAGTAGTGCTAGTGTTGCCAAGATCAGGACTGAGGTAGGGACTCTCCTTCCCTCCTGTTGTCCATGAACACGTTGTGGGAGTTTTTTTTTTTTTTTTTGTAATGGAAGAAAACCAGGAAGATGAGCCTTACTCAGAAATGGCAGACCTGGTATAAAACTTGTGCACCATTTCACTTATTGCCATCCTAATGGAGGCAGTTTCAGGTTTTGTTTAGAGATTTTATCACCTGCATTGCATCACTTAAAGAATCATAGTTAGAATACTATTAAACTTGATATTTGCAGTTAGTGGTTATGAGAGGTTGTAAAATTCTCTTAGGTCAGAGAAAGAACAACCAGGTAGACATAGGATGGCAGGGCAAGATATTTTAGAAGGTTCTTTCTGCCATGTCTGCTACCATTTGCGATACTGTAATGAGTGTGTTACTTTTCAACTTTTCAAACAAGTAGACAATGCCTTTGTTATTTTTTGTAGCAGCTTGGAAAAAGTCATAAAAATGGACACATTCAGTTAACATACTTATATATTAAGCACTCTATCTTTTCAGTATGACAAAAATACTTTCTTGTTCAAACATGGTGAATTATTGTCTCATAAAATACTTGTCTGTTTACAGATCATTTACAAGCTGGAATACAACCAGAACAAAGCCAAAGGTTACACCATGGTTCATGATACTCCAACATTGTTACACATGCGTGCAGTCAAGGACAAAATCAGTCTGGTAAGTATCTTTTCCTGGATACCTGCAATAAAATGATGTAAACCTAAGTATGTTGCAGTATTAAGATGATTCATTGTTGGCAAGTAACCTTTCAAACTTATACTGTTTATACAAGAATCCTTAGAGCTATAAATGCATTCTAATGATTCTGTGCATGATAATGTTGAAAAGATAATGCATAATTATGAATGCTAATATTTCACTGGGAACCATGTACCCCAGGTGTGCACCAAGATAGCCCTAACACTGGAGAAGGTGAAACCATGTACATTGCTTATATTTTATGCCTCATTCACTTCTGAAAATAAAATTCTAAAGTTAAATATATTTGAGAATCCCTCTTGCCTAATTAGGGACTGCTTTTGTCTCCAAAACCATTTTATGTCTCGTTGCTTCTGGAAATATTGGAACCAAAATCCTGAGTATCAGGATTGTATCTTTAGATGGGTTTGCTATTGTTATTTCGAATGGCAAAACATTTGCCGTTCAAAATAATAAAAAGTTAAACCGAAACCAAACTTTTCAAACGTACACAATGTCACCCCAAATGATCGACACATTTGAGTCAACATTGTCGCTGAAAATGTCACGTGATAGCCGTATAGGAGCTGATATAAATCAAACTCCTATACGACATAACACGTTTTTGCAGGGGGGCAAGCCCCCTGCACCCCCCTGTGGGGGCTGTGCCCCCGACACCCCCTGCTACTAATATATTCCAACTCCAAGATCGCATTACAGTGGGGATATGGATGAATTTCCAATCACTACTGTACCGCAATCTCTGTAAATATAGTCAAACTCACTTATGTGAATGCAGTACTGCATTCGCATAAGTGTATTTGACTAACCAATACACTTTACATTTTGTGCATGACATTCTGATTTTGGCAGCATAACTGCCGACAGAATGTCGTTCGCACAAATGATAGTAAACCCCTTAGATGTTGTAGATCTTGGTCCACCTCTCAATTAAGACAAATTTTGATCTGCACAAAAGATCAGTGCTTCTTCAGTTTCCATGTGTTATAGTGAGACATACCTAAGATTGTCTGTGAGACTTTAAGGAGTTTTTTTAAGGGGGGGGGGTAGTCATGACCAAAGGAATAACAGAACATAACACAAATCTATACATAAAATAATGCATCACCACATATATAGTGAAACAGTAGAAGAATCAGATTGCTTTTACAAGCGTACTAATTGCAGTTACAAAATAGACCACAATTTCCACATCCTTTTCTTTTCCTCCCCTTTTTTACAGACTCTGCATTGCAGGGTCATTTATCCTCAGCACAACTTTCTTTTTTATCATGCTTTTCATTGGGTTTTACAAATCATTTCAAAACTGTAATGCTTTAGTGACACCTGAGTATGTTTGGTCTATAGGAGGGGCAAACATTAAGTGCCACAGTCTGGCCACAGCAACCCCCAGTGTAACATATCAGCTTGGGAAGGAGGGAAATGGATGGGAGTAGAGCAGCACCAGTTTACCCCATTGCCCCACTCCTGTGGTTTCAATTGTCACACCTCATACTAAGAATATTACACCATCTCCGCAATATGATTGTCACATCACACATCCTGTTAAAACATAGTTATAAAGGGGATAGTGTAAGAGTGTTTAAAGCTAAAAGATAGAAGGACCTTAATCAGATATTCATGAAAAAAGTGTTTTCTTTTTTTTTAACTGGATGAGTGCATTGTGCCACAGAAGGCATGGAACAGAAGACAAAAATCAGGAGGGGGGCAGTTGCTTAAGGGGCTAACCTCAACAATTTAACAGATACGATATGCTGATAGGAAGCCTTCTGTTCTCATTGCTTTATGTTTGTATATTTTGTGAGCTAATGTATGCATAAAAAAGGTAGGTAGTGTAAGGCACAAATGTGAAGAACTGCACATTATTTTGCTTTATGCTAACTTGTTCTGATATAGAATAGGAAAGCCTTTGACAATATACCATAGTGAGTTTTTTGCCATTTTGTCTTCAAATGAGTCAGTTCTGTCTAACAACAAGCAGTAAAATTTGATGCAAAGTATGAAATAAGAGTTAATCTTTACAGTCAGGGAGATATGGTATGAGTATTGTTGTACTACTGGGAACAGGTACATGGAGTTAGTAGAACTCAGGAAGTAGGCTGGGAAATAGAGACAAATCTTTAAGGCTTTGCATTTCTGCTGTGAAATGAAGTCCAGTCAGTATGGTAATACATTTGCATACATGTAATGCCAGCGTTGTGAGGCCATAATGACTAGGAAGGGAAACATTGAGGTTTCTGTGTGTTCCTACCCTTACCTGATCCCAGCCTCAAACCTTTGTTTCCTAGTAACATTCTTCCAGCAAAATGAAAATTTCTAACATGTCTAACAACCTTGTAACTTCTTTATAATAAATGGTAAAGTTAGTAAATTCACCAGCAGACATAAATGGAGACAACACAGCCAAGAAATCTATGGTGATTCCATGATTGTAGCAAATTCTTTACACATCATTGCAGAATTCCAAGTCAGTAGGTAAGGGTCAGTAATGAGTGAATAAAGGACATTTCAGTTATTTATCCATGGTATAAGAATTCATATAGAGGCAGAAATGACCAAACCTTAAAATTCTGCCAAGCAGAAATAAACAGTCATAACCAAACACAAAAGCACAGCTGGACATAGCTCTCCCCCATCCCCAAAGTTTGGTGGTGCAGTCATGAGAGAAATACTATAACAGGATTTAATTCTTGTGGCTTAAGACAGAAAAGTTCAGTCATGTACCTGTGCTGGCCATGATACCTGCATCCAGGACGCACACTACAGGACATGTTTGAACACATAAACTGCAACATTTCTAATTATATCATTAGTATATTGTTCTTAGCAATGCGATTAATTTAACATTACAGTCTTAAAAGTGATTTATTTTTCTCTTTTTTTCTTTTAGCTGAAATACAAAGAACTGTATGAAAAGAATAAGGCAAACTGCAATTTGTTACCCGATGCAGTTGAAATCAAAACCGCCAAAGAAGCCTACAAGGCAATCAGTAATGTAAGTTTAGTTTAGATTTCTTTGTTCATATTTATTACTTTTGACAACTGTTATACTTTGAAAAGCATGCATCCATTTTATTATTGTCTTGCTTCTTAAGAATGTCAATTAATATAGGGGGTTGGGGTTGGTATAATGGTTAAGGTGTTTACCTCACAGTCACTAGGTACAAAGCTTAATTCACACCCTTGAAAGGGAAATTGGCTAGGCTTAAAAAGGCAGCTAGCCTCATGTTTGCCTATGAACTTAAGATGTTAATATATATATATATATATATATATATATATATATATATATATATATGTATATTATTTTGATAAATTGCAAATACAATATCTGTTTCACATTTACCCCCATGTGAGTTCATCTGTTGCATTACATTCTTTTCCAGCTTGATTACAAGAAGAAGTATGAAGCAACCAAAGCTAAATGGCAATGGACTGTTGACAGACCAGATTTCATTAACAACCAGAGGGCAACCCTGCAGCAGAGTGACGTAAGTTTGAGTTATCCGTCTAGACGTCATGCTTTGAAATAGTTTTATCTTCAACTTTAAAGCAAAACATTTCTTGATAGGTTAAGTGTCACTAGTAAATACAGTCTATATGGATAAAGGGTAGTATCTCATACGATGCCAGACATTGTAAGATAAGAAAAGGAATATGGAGACTGGTAAGTCACTAACCATCTAACCATGCATTTATGTGGTGATCATTTACATCAAAACTAATTTTGCCAGGGCATGACAAGAGAAAAAATAATTATTGAATCAGTCCTCACTATTTTTGAAAAGGCTATTCAAAATGTCCTAAAAATTATTTGCTATCCTTGTCATCTCAGCAAAGCTTTAGCTTAAGCTGTAGAACAATCAGTAAAATGTCAAATTTAAAAAGAAAAAGTTTTGAAATATATAGTTTAGAATAAGGTATCTACTACTACAGCAGAAATCATTCTGCCACACTGTGGAGTAACCAGAAAGGCTAAATAATTTCACAGAATTCCCATTTTGCATGCTACAGACACTTTGTATTAACTGTTATTTTCTGTGCAGATCTTGTTCTGCAATATTTTACTATTAATGTAAACATTTTTAATACTTTCTAAAACATATAAACAAAGTTGTGTCTTTTTTCTACAGTTTGAATACAAGTGGGACAGAGAACATCTGAAAGGCTGTAAACTCTCTGTCACTGATGACAAGAACACTGTGTTGGCCTTGAAGAATGCCATAATGGCTAGTGATGTAAGTATAATATTGCACCACCTTGAAGTTTTACTGCTAACTTAAAGACTGACCAATGAATAACTCCCAGTAAGGATGCCATAATGGCTGATGTGAGTATAACCTTGCACCACCTTACAGTTTTATTGCTAACTTAAACACCTATCAATGAAGGTGGGAATTTGTTGCATATTCGTTTTTATTCTAGAATATACATTTAACAGTTAGTGTGAACATAAAAAGGCAGTGTGTGTGTTCACTATGTATTTTTAAATTTTGTATTAAGGTAAAGGATCCAGGCATTTGTGAAAATGCTGAGTTTATTGCATTTCCATGTAAGATCTAACTTAATCAGAAATATTTAGGCTAAATTGTTACTGATGAACCTGTCCTTTATGTTTCATATTATGAGAGAGAGAATACTTTGAATGAATGAGAGGTTACTCAAGGCCTTGTTTCATGACCTTTGGACTAAAAGCAAATGTGCTGTCATGATGTGGTAACATAATGCTTTTCCTATTTTATATAACCTGAATGTAAACCTCCACAACTTGCTTTAATGTGTAATGCTTACCAGCAACCACCACCAGATGATATGCAGTGAACACATGTAGGTCTTGCTAAAATCAGTACTTGGGGAGAAGTACTTCATAAAAAAGCATTGTCTATCTGATAATTAATCAGGCTTCTTGCAAGTTCATATTTCTTAAAGTTTTATCTTGGAATTGATATTGTTGCTGTTAATACTTGCATAAGTATGTATTATTTTTATGTTTTATAGCTAAAGTACAAAGAGAAACATGAGAAAGAAAGAGGCATCTATCAGGCCGTACCTGACACACCACAAATCCTCCATGCTAAGTCTGTCAGCAGCTTGGTCTCCGAGGTAACAGTGATTCCAACATTTCTTTTCAATAAGCAAGCAGTAAGATGTGATCTTGAGTGAATAAGATAGATCAGATATTTTTTGCAAGTCATAAGACTATTCCATACTACAAAAAATAAATTTCAGTCTAAAACTTAGTTACAGAGAGGGCCACAAAATTGTTACCTTGTTTGTTTACAGAGAACATTAAGATATTATCCATTTGTGTACAAGAAGTCTTGCTGAAAACATGGCAAAACAGCAAGCAAACTAGGGAATTAAAAAAAATAAATAAACATTTTGCACTGGTGACAAATGTAATTTTTTTTCAATGAGTCCCCATCCATGCTTTGGTAATTTCAGACCCTGTGCATGTCAAATAAAACACTTCACAGGAACACTGGTGCAACTAAAATATGTGCACTTTCAAAGGGAACTTGGGGGGGGGGGTCTGTTATCCTTTGTTAGAATGTATATATATATATATATATATATATTTTTTTTTTTAAATAAAACAGGGTAATAACATGAATTAAGATACAAGGAGAACTGAAATGTTTGAAAACTAGAAAACAGACAAAAGTTAGACTTATTTAAGAAGTATATCCCCTAACAAATTAATCAGTCTGCCTCTCTTCAGCCTAGCATCTGAATTACCGTTGTTTTACTGCTGTATAAAGATGAGAGAAGATCTAGTCAACATGATTACATCACACGTATGTTTTCCTCCAGCCTAAATAGTTAGTGCGGTCTCAGAAATGTGGAGTTTTGGCACAGATAAAATGCAGCAGGGAAGACTCATTTAATGTCTGGTTTATAGGCTTACATTTTATGCTAAGTAATCACGCATTTATTAAATGTTTAACTCATAGCATAGAGTTAAACTTAACAGACAAGCTGTATAACCCAGAAATAATTTGTTCTAATGATAAACAATTGCTTGATTGTTCACAACAGACAAAATTAATGTGTTTTGAAAAAGTGTTTGTTTTTCTTGTGCAAAAAAAACTCGTGTTTGCCTTTTCTAGAAGCAGTGGTAACCTATGGTGTGCTTATCATAAGCAGTGGGAGGGGGGTTTGCCCTTCCATAAAAGACTAATTTGAGATAAATGTTCATTCATGATCTTCAGATATCAAATTGGTTGATTTGTGGCAGAATGTTCATTGTTTTTGGAGACACATTTAAGCTTTGTTGGTTTTATTTGCAGTAAATGTCTGTGGATCTATATCTCTTACAGACTGTTCACTTTTATGCAATGCTTCATTGTACACTATAAGGGCATCCTATGGTATGCAGAGGATGTCTCAGCTGGTTGAAGACTGCCATGATATAAGAGGCAGTAGTTGTGAAGGAATTTTCTGATGATGATGATACAAGATGATTTGTAGTCAGACTCTAAAAGTGCTTTTATGAGGAGCACGGAAGTGCTTCTATTGCTGCACCCCATGCCTTAGCTAGAAAAAGAAACCCTCTGCTGTACGATGTGGAATACATGGATAATTGCTTTTATTCTCTTACAAGACATAGCACAGCGACTGCATTTATCAAGAAACAGTTCAGTACCACACTGAAATGTTAGTCCATAGATGAAGTGACAGTATCCAGCCTAATAATAGTCAAAATCTAGCAAATAAGAAAATAACAATAATTAAATGATAAGTGCTTTAGTGCTTACTGCATGGCGTATCTAGCATTTTTGTGAATTAATTTAGCATCTTGTTAAGAAAATATTTTGGGACAAAAAAAGTACTTTATATCATCTAACAAGTAAGGTCTTTGTCTAAATTTCCTCTGCAGAACAAATACAAAGCTCGTGTAAAGAAGGAACTTCCACATGGAGCTTTCACAACTTTGCCTGAGACCCGAGAAACATCACATATCAAGGAAGTATCCAAGCTTCTGAGCGGGGTAAGATACTAATTACTAATCACGAAAAGCTAATCAGTTAAAAAGTGAAAAACACAAATGCCATTTCTTTAATGTCTAGCTGAGTTTTATATGCTATTACCTTACTGTATTCAAGGTTTCATACATTTCCTTTTTGGGACTAGAATGTTAAAATTTTACTTCATACATAGATTCTGGTTATTTCAGGTTGCTATATTCTATTTTACAAAAGGGAGACTTAACACACAAGACTTGCACTTTAGGCCTGAAGGTCTGATATCACAGGACATGTTAAGTGTGCTGTTACATGAATGCAGAGTCATATCTAAAATCAAGCAGGGTCTAACCTAAGTTGTATTTTTTCCCACTCAAAGCAATCTACTCAGAATTCTCTGTTTGCAATACTTTTCTTTGAAATACCCATGTTCGCTGGTTATATTATATATGTATAGTTTTGCATTCATTTTGGAGTAACTTAGAGCTGTAAGGATAGTCTATCACCTTAGTTTCGGGGGGGGGGGTCCTTGAATCCATTGAGTTGCCAGAGATGACCAATAAAGATGCCAGAGTAGCCTTGCCTTGACAGGTAACAGGCTCCTCTGTAGAGTAGCAGGCATATTAGGATTTTCTTCATCTCTTGTAACACCACCAGCTAGGATGTCATGACCAAAACAGAATTTATGACAGTTAGTTGTCCAAATGAAGAAGGAGACTGTTTCATGAAGAGTTTAACCCAGCTCAGATGTGTGGCATAGAGGGATAAATCTTTATCACCCATGCAAACCCAGTTCAAATAGTGTCTCAGCCAATGGAAGAGCAAGGCAGAGAAGGATGTGATGAGTGTTTGAGGCTAGTTCACCCAACATGGACAGAGAGAGAGAGAGAGAGAGAGAGAGAGAGGGTGTCCCAGTTTGTCAGTCACCACCAAGAAGCAGATGTTTGCAACTTGCTGAAATGATCTGGACCAGGAACGTGGGTTTGATGCTTTCAAGCTAGTTATGGTGGGAAAGCACTGGCATGCACTGACTGGGCATTGCAGACCACCACCCCCCCCCCCCATGAAAATGTGAGTGTTCATACCAGCCAGTATCGGTGGGGTTAAAGCCTAAATAGAAATACAATTATTACTTACATTGTCAGATACCAGTGAATGTACCAACAACCTCCATAGTTAGCTTTACATCAACCCTCTTCCCAATTGGTTCTCACCTCATGCTGAGAGTTTCCCAGTGGTGGGAGAATGACCAGGTGTGAAACCATTTAAATGGAGGATAATGTAGCCAGGTACATAGGGAAAAAACACTTAGAAAAAAAAAAATGAATGCTCTAACCCATCCTAGAAGAAGTTTCATTAAATACTACCCAGCACTGCAAAATGGGCAGATATTTTCAGATGAAACATTTTCACTTCTGTCAAGTTATCAAGAGCCAGAGAATCTAATTAAATCCCTGTGGTTAACTTTTAAACCACTGCCACCTTTAACTCTTTACATATGATTTTTTTCCCATGTTGTTTGTCATATTTTATGCATAATATGTAGCTTTAATCAATTAAATGAATAAATATGTTATCTCTGATAAACTCAAAAACGTCAATTAATAACATTATTGCCTGAATCTTGGTGTATATTCTGTAAGGCCAATGCAAAACAATTTCA